>NW_025891987.1:9951-174860 GCF_002878395.1 Capsicum annuum | reverse complement strand
GGGGGGGGGGGGGGGGGGGGGGGGGGGGGGGGGGCGGTTTGTAACAATAAGAGAAATAGTATAATTTTTTGGTTAATGAAATTATGATCAATGTAACACGAGCAACAAGATAGTGTTCCCCGTGACTTCATAAATCCACAATCTATTCATGCTTATCAAAATATCCTGATGCCTTGCATACAAAATTTAACAATATTTGTATCACCTAATCGTCTCTCAACCTTAGTTTGGGTGAACTCCCCTCATCTCCTTCAGTAACCAGAGCATCACAACTAACCCTTGTTTATTGTTCTCAGATTAACTATCTCAATTATGGCTCAAGTTAAATAAATATAGGTCGGTAGCTTCAAATCATAATTGTTATTTCCTTTTCCCAATCACTACCTCTCTCTCAAGAACGTTTAGAATATATGCAAATTCCTAACATGTGCATTGAAACACCCTAGATTTTTTGGCCTTGAAAGTTTTCTGAGTTCTGAGCTTTCTTTCTTGGGAGTGACTCACCTGATGAGTCATAATGTGTCTTTACAGATTAGAGGACCTATTTATAATGAGCCCAAAGTGCTTTGCTGATTCACTTCCTTGATAACGACAAGACTTAATGAGTCGTATAGACTCCTAAAAATTCATAAATAGGCTATTTTATTATTTGTCTAGTGTAGTGCCTCTATTAAAATTGTTTAGACTATGACTTAACCCTGTAAGTCATAGTTTCTTATTATGATACATTAGGTTCCAGTCAAAAGGTTCACAGTGAAGAGCCTAAGGGGTTCTTGTTTGGCTACAACTAGAGGGTTTGAGTCATCAAGTGACCCTTTGAGTCGTAAGGTCACCTGTAACGACTGAAGGTTTAATTCCAACTTTAATAAAATTAAATTAGATATTTACCTCTTTCCATCAACATAACCCACGACCTATAAACCATATTGAGAATTTTTTTCTCACCTATAAAACAGTTAAAATGTATCCTCTTCTCACTTAAATTCTCCCAAGCCAAGCAAACTAAGGTTTCCTCAAGGTTGAGCATCCAGGGGTATATTTAATGTTTCTTCTCCATAATTCTAAGTACTTCAGCAAATTTACTTTTTTTTCATTGATATTTTGTTAAAATTATATGATTAAAAGTATCGCTTATGGGATATTGATATTGGTTTTGAAAAATAGGTTGAGGATTTTGAATGCTTATTGTTCAACAATGTTGTCCCATTGTATAATTATGATCATTCGTGATTTAAATATGGTTTTGAACTTATGGGTGCACAGAATGATGATTTAACCGAGGGATCATGGTTTAGCCTAAATTTGATGATTTTTCCTACATTATAGTTTTGGAAATTGCATGCCCTCAAATTGCTTGTGAAATTGTCAATGAAAAAGGGCTTTTGTCACAGAGTTTGGTTTACCCACTTGTAATAATGCATTGGCTTAAAAAGGAGAATGAAGTATGTATGTTTTCCTTGAAAGGACTTGGTGTCCATGTATAAAAGGTGGAATTGGAACCTTGTGGGTTTTATTGATTAAATAGGTTTGAGTCATGAATGATTGACTATTTGAATATCTTTTGACATATGAGTTTGAGTCCCAGTAAGTTTAGTAGATGACGTGGCATGATGATATTAGCTTACAGACGAGGTTGGTATGTTGATACCAATAGTATACCTTAGTGTGTAATTGGTTTAACAAAGACGGAAATATGTGTTAAACATTTTAATTAGGCTTTAAAAAGGTTGTGTAGCTGAGTTGTGAAATTGGAGGTCTAAGTGACCAATACTGGAAACTGTGCTAGCCAGAGCCAGGGTCGTTATGGCTTGAGGGTTCGAGTCCCCTTGCCTATGAGTAGGTGGTTCGTATCCATATTATTTTTATTATTATGACTGGAGGGTTTGAGTCCCTCATATTATATTTCTTTATCAGGTGCTTAAGTCACCTTAGTATATGTTGGGAGGTTCGAGTCCCCCATACATATATATGAGATTATTCTTTGGTTCGTGTGGAAATACATACTAGGGCCTAATTAGAGGGTGAGAACTAAGGCCCATATATCATGAGGGTACTATAATATGACAGTTTAGATACACAATCCAAGTTAAGGTTTTAAAGTGCATGTTAAGCCCTGTTCCCTATCCCGACATATAATATATATGTTTATGTATTTGGTTATGTGCATTGAATTTTGAATAATTTGAAACTGATAATAGTGGCATTATGTTGTACTTATCCCTAAGTTACATCATAGAGTTCACCCCGCTAACCTTCTTCAAATATTGTTTCCTCGCGCGATGCAGGAATTAGCCATACTTCTACTTCTCCTGCAAGTGATTCAAATTCAAGGACAATTCATGAGTTGAATTTGAAGTTGTGAGTTTCTATACATTTGAATTCTACATTTCATGTGTTAGCCTCTTATATCTCATACTGGTTAGACTTGATTTTATCTATAGTCGGGGGCATGTCCCGACACTCTGTTAATGTTCAGTTTTGATAGAGGCTTTTTTGGATTTATTTGGACTTGGGTGATGTTGGTTGATTGTTGGTTATTATTTGCAAGATTATCTTTTATTCTTTAATTTATCTTGTTATATGTTCAGAATTTATTCAAAAGGGGTGATATTATGGTGGTTTGTTAGTTGCAAGGGGGTGATCTCCAGTCCTTGACAGACTTAAGATAATCGTCATGGCCAGGCCCTAGTTTGGGTCATGACAAAGTTGTATCAGACCCTAGGCTTAGTGCTATTGGGTCTTAAATAAAGCCATGTTAAGTAGAGTTTCTTTTATTGGTGTTTAGTATGCCACAATTATAAGGGAAAGGCTATGAGGAATTTAGGAATGTTTCCCCTTCTCGTGATCTATTCTTTTGGATAAATAGTCTAAGGTCTTGAAATCTCTTCTAATTTTTGTAAGTTCTCTTTTCAGATCATGCCTAAAATTTGATGCTCTTTGAACCTCTTTTGTCTCATCTGAAGACAATATGGACTGAACTCATCCTATTGCTGGGGTATAGACCTAATCTAGGGTCGTTAGTTTTGATTTTCCCAGTGGAGTTCCACCGATTCCCCTAGTTCTCCACGAACACCTCACGGCAAAGTTTCCAATGTTGAGTTCCATTATTCTATTCATTTGTTGACCTAGAAAGTAGCCTCTCTGACATGGCAGTCTGGTCTTGTTGGTGGGAGAAGGAATCAGAATAAGATGTGGGTGAGGTAAAATAAGAAGTTTCGATATTCAGAGCAGGGTGAGGTTCATCACAATAGCGGTATACATAAGAGAAGTTCAAACATTTGTCCTATCTCTATCCCTTCTTCCGAAGTACATCTGGTCGAGTTGAAATAACTTAAGAAGTAGTTGAAAGATCTTGTTACTAAGGGCTTCTTCATCCTAACATTTATCAATGGGGTTCTTCCATTCTCTTGTGCATAGGAAGGATGGTTTCCTCCGAATATATGCAAGTTATCAATATGTAATTAAGGAATTTAGGGTGACCTCCTTGTGGGGTGGACAATATATATATATATATACGTATATATATATATATATATTATGTAGGGTACTCTGTTAGTTGTGCATGATGGTTGTTAGACACCATGTTTTAACCTTAGATGTTGACTTTGTGAAAGGAGTATGTTAGCTTGCGGATAGCGATGAGATAATTATGGGAGTAAATTGGTAGGCTTGATGAGGTGTGCGAAAGAGATAAGGATGATGACTTATGGAATATTGGAGTGGAAAAGTTGTGATATATAGGCCGAAGGTCTAGGTTGAACTGATATATTGGAAGATAAGTCATTGAATGGATTATGGCATGGATTTTGTAAGTGTATGTGGAACCCTAGGTAGCATCTAGATAGTTGAGGTTTTAAGTATAAGACAGCCAAGTGTCCCTAGTACATGTCCATGATGATACTCCTTTGAGCTGAGTATGTTGCTTATAGGTATACTAAGATAGAGATCGAGGGCTAATCTTAAATTTCCCCTACTGGTGGGATTCATGGGGAGCCGGGGTGAATTTTCTCCTATTCTATCGATTCCCTCATATTTCGGTTAAGAGGACACTCTACAAGTGTCGTATACATTCTAATAGTGCTTATGCCTATGACTTGCATTCTACATGTTCTTATGTCCATAGTCTAGCCCTTGAACCACGACAATAATAGTTCTCAAAAATCTGAGCTTCTAACTATTCAAGCTTTATGTCATGATGCTCATGATCCATACATCCATGTATCATGTTATGCCTAGTTCAAAGAAACGGTGGTTTCAAGTGAAAATCCTTACCTTGTTCCCTGAACATAAAATCTCAGCTTTATGTTATATTACCCCTAATATATTCAGTCGTATTTTTCCCAATGCCCAGTTCTATGGACTCGTGCTATGGTATATTTATATCGGAATGACCCTCTATTTATAGACTAGGTGGTTGCTATAAAGCAGTTCGTACTTATTGTACAGTGTCTTATTTTGCAAGTCTCACCTTGAGTAGTACGAAAGTAGGAGTCGTAACAGAGAAGTAACCCCCTCATTCATGATGCTTCCACTCTAGTTCCTTAGTGAACCTTCTTATGATATGATGGTATTGGCTATATAAACGTAGTAATGTTTTGGATAAGGGAATAGGTGTTCTTTATTTTAAAAATTTTTGGGAGACTACTAAGTCTAAAATTACAGATCAAGATGGAAGAGTAAGATGAACCTTTGTTATGTGAAATAGTTATGAAGAAGAGACGTGGTGAGATCCATCTCGATAGTGATTGAAGTTTCTAGCCTTGAGTGGGAGATCCACAAAGAGGGGTAAGAAAGGTAGGCTTGAATGTTGTGATTGATAGATACACAAACCATTGTGTTATGTGGTTAGTACTCCTTGATTAAAACCTAAGGCTTCTTGATAGTTGTGATTAGATCGATAGTACTATTGGAGTGGGGTAAAGTAAAGGAAACCATGACTCACACTAGCACCTTTAACTCTGATTTAGGCTTTAACATATAAGGGAGATGTAGTAAATGCTTATGATGTGTAGTTATGTGTTTTGTGAGGGAGTTAGAAGGTTGAAATGGTGGAGAATTGTATTCATAGTTGAAAGCTTAGTAGAGAGTGTGATCATATTTAAGGATTATTAGATGTATTGGTTGGGAGGAAGGATCTATGTGGGAAGTTAGACAGGAAATAAAATCCAAATATCCATTCTTGTTCCCTGCTCCTGATAATCGTGTTTAAGGTATGTGTATTTCTTAGCATTTAGTTTGTTGTCTTTGTTAAAAAAAATTGTAAATTCCTTTGTATCTTTGTTTTCTGACTTTGTTAAAGGGAAGTATGGTTGTTAGCTATGTTTTGTCGAAACTTTGACTTTCAGATTTGCCACTGAATTTTGAAAAGGAATTAAGAAACCTTTATAAACATACTTTAAATTATCCAAAACAGACAAATCGTTTAAATTTAAAGATTCTGAGTAAGCTATTCCAATTAATGTTTTAGGAAGGTTTTAAAGCTCCTAAAACATCCGCTAACTTGCGATTATTCGGGCTATTTGAAAATATCTTTTAACTAACTTAAAAAAAGATTGATTGTTGAAAAGTGATGGACTTTAGGAAAACACTTGTCTATAATAGATTTGGATGACTTAGAAGGGATTTTAACTAAGTCCAAACAAACTTACAACAAAGCATATAAAAGGGAAAGGGGAGAAAATAAAAGACTTAGGCCATTGGGGCAAAATCAATAGACCCTGTCTTCATCTAATTGGGTATTTGGCCCACTTGCACCTGTCCTAATCTAAATGTTGGGCCTTGACCCATAACCTGTCCTAAACTATTTTTCAAGCCCATTGGCCTAAGATCTGCTCCACCTGTATTAAATTTATAACTTTGGCTTCAAGGCCCAAATGAATAAATAAATAAATAAGACAAAAATAAATGTACAAAAAAAGGCAAAAAAATAAATAACGAAAAATAAGACTCTCGAGTCTCTCTGTCGCTTAAAATATGGGACCTTAACCCATTCTTCTTTTTTCGACTCCTCGAATTGGTACTATGTGACCGGCGTTTAAAGTCTTCAAAAAGGGTGGGCCTTAATAGCCCATTGCGTAATGCAAGAGAAAAGAGCTCAATTGGACTCCCAAGCGGGTTAATGTAAAGAAAGAAAGAAATTGTAGATTAACATGCTACAGAAATTCATGATGTAGCGAAAGACTCAAGCATAAATACGGAAAGAGATATCGCAAAAAGTAACATATCCAATAATGCCATAAACAAGATAATTAAAGTAACACACTAAAGATATAACCCTCCTAGGCTCGGATTAGCCTTCTAATTCAATCTGCTTCTTAAATACAACCTAAACACCAAATGCTAAGAAAAAAGGGGTGTCTTCTACTATGGATTATGACTGTGATTAAAATCTCAAGTGTGCATGTCTCAAGTATTGCAGGAACATAGCTAAGGCAACTCGGAAAGGACTTCAGTATTAGCTAATGGATAACTGTATTATGTTCTCCTAGAAACTACACCCACGATATGGATTCAAATAATATTGTGAAAACCAACTTGTAGAGGCAATTTTTCTTATAGGAACACTAAGGAAAAAACTTATTTGTGCAAAGATATGTTGCAACTTGCGAGCCAAAAAAAAGAATATTTAAATGGCTTCATTTATATAATGATAAGCTACACATCGTAAAAAAAATTTCAGTAAAAGGAGTCAAACAATAACATTTTAAGACTATGGAAATTTGTTTTTAACTAAACAAGAGATTTGATAGGACACCCTAAAGATTTAGTGAAGGAAATAAAAGGTTAACAGATAAGAACTCAAGCAAATTAAAAAGCAAGTAAGTTTAAGAGTTAATAAAACCTTACATTATAGGACTTGCTATTCAAATCTAACTTTAACAAATTACAGTAAACTTCAAGAAAGGAAGACAATTGACTTTAAGCATTCATATTTCCATTCAGATCACCACATATAGAAAAGAGAAGGACCAGAATGACTTTAAGCAATCAAATTCTCAAAAAAAAGCACTTTAGATATGTTAACAAAATCAACATATCCAAACTTCTTTTACAACCAAATTGCAGGAATATACTATTTCCAAGGTCCAAAATTGGGGGAAAGATCAACGAAATCCAATTAGACAAGTAGACATTCGACAAGCCCGTGTAGAGGTTCGTTAGCAACACTTGTTCTAATCCCCCTTTCCAATTTCAAAAGAAACTAAAAAAAGGTGAATCAGTGAAAAACTCTCAAGAATGAGAGCACTGACATTGACACAATTTGAGAAAGGGAACAAAAAGAGAATACAAATTGGCAAAGCTGGGTCACTTTGCAAAACTAATTTTAATCTCAATTCTAACCCCTTTCAAGTCTCTTTTAAAGCTAAAAAGGTGAATCGCTGAATATTTCCAAGAATAATAATACTAATAATTTAACTAATTCATAAAAAAGTTTAAATCATACGTAGATGGATCAAAAATTAACTTTTAACCTTGATTCCAAGCTCCTTTAAAGTCTTTTTTAAAACCAAAGGTTGAATCTGGTGAAAAATTACAAGTATAAGAATACTAATATTTGAACCAATTCAAAAAAAAGTTCAACTCACATGAAGTTGGGTCAAAAAACTAATTTTTAACCTTGATTCCAACCCTTTTCAAGTTTCTTTCTAAGCCAACAATTGAATTAATGTAAATCCCCAAGTAAAAGAATACAAAACTAATTTTAACCTTGATTCCAACTCTTTTCGAGTCTCTATTGAAGCCAAAAGGGTGAATCGGTAAAAATTCCTAAGAATAAGACTACTACCACTTGAACCATTTCACAAAAGGGAACAAAAAGATTCAAATTGACCAGTCATCGAGAAAAGATGGATCAAAAACAAACACATTTTTTACATTGATTAAGAAGTTCTAAATACAACAACAACATCCTTCACTCTTAAAAAAAATACGAAGCCATATTCTCAAATGAATGAAAAGGGGGCTCAAACAGTCGATCGATGCAATACAGTAATGTTATTAAAGCATCATCAATCCTATGGCCTTTTAAGGCCTTTACAGCAAGAAACAATATAGAATGCAATAATCAAAACCAAAACTACTAATGATACGACCATTACAACATGGTCACAAAAGAAGAAATTGAGTACTGACCATTTTTGGTCAGCAAAATGGGATAACGAGCTAACGTCAAAAATCAACGTTATCAACTCAGGAAACTCTAATTAGCTGACCAACTTTTAAATAAAGAAAGAAAAAAAGATTTTTTCTAGAAGGAAAATGTTTGCTCTGAAAATTTTCTTCCACCTCCCCAATCCCCTCTTTGCTCCTAAAACCAGCCTTTATATAGAGAATAGGCCAGGGTTCACTTTAGGGCTTCAACCGGTGTGGTAATTAAGAAAATGAGGGTAATTTGGGGATTATTTTTCAATGATATTTAGGGATTTTTGGGGATAACAACAGAATTTTGCCCAACCTTGCACTGTTTTTGGACTCTTCTCAAGAAATTTGAAATGGTTAACCCAATCGAAATTGAGGAAAGAGACATATTCTCTAAAAACCAATGAAATTTATACGAGTATGTACGAGTGCGTACTAATCCTATTCAAAATAACAAAATCCGAATGTTGGGGAGGACACATACATAATTTCTAAAAGGTCCTCGGACTTTATACGGTATCATCGCATGGGGATCATGCTGCATGTGAAAAGAGTGGAAATAGATGGGTTGAAGTTGGGTTTTTTTCGGGTTGAGGTTGTCGGTGTTGTTAATGTCAGGTTGAAATTGTGGATTTTTTTTTTTTTGGGGGGGGGGGGGGTTACTAGTGCTGTTATTGCATTTGGTTGATGAAGAAGAAAAGCTAATGAGTGTTGGGCTGGGTCAATATCATTGTTAGGGCACTAGTAATTCAAATGGGTAGGCTGGGTTGATTTAAAATTGATGGGTCATTGATTATTTTGGCCTGTGTTTTGATTTTGAAGTGGGCTGAGGGCCGGTTAGGCTGTGTAATTGGTGGAATAGATTTTGGGCTACTCAAATTGTTATTATTTTTGGGATGGTATGGTTATTTTTAGAAAAATGATAGATTATGTGTTTGAAATTTTGGGGTTATTTAAAACATAAACCCCAATTCTAATTTAGAACTAACTCAAATTTAATTAATATTTTGATTGAATTAAAATTGAATTGGTACATTGTATTACAAAAGTGACCAATTTGATTTCAATTATGGTCAAAATTTAATAAATGGACTAAATTAATTCAAAATTTGATACGAATTAATACATTGTTTAATCCCGAGCTTCTCAATTTAATAAAAATTCAACAAATATTTTCCCAAATAAATTACTTCTTAGAATAAATTATATTTAAATCAAGATTTTAATTATTATATTTATTTTTAAAATATCCTTAATTAACATTCGATATTCCATAGAATAAATATTTAAGTAATCAAATTATATAATATCGTATAATTGAACACATTAATATATAATCGCTACTTAAAATGATAAAATTATGTACAAATATATTTAATTTTTATTCGGCTGAAATAAATATTTTAATTTTATTAAAAAATCAAAGAAACTCAGGATTAAATTTAGTTTTAGAGGGCAAAAATTAGGTGTCACCAACTTCCCCCTCCTTTTGGGTAGGGTGGATGGAAGTAGCCCTAGGCAAAGGGAGGTTGACATTCCTAATTTTTGTCTAACCACAAATTCGAATCTGAAAGAGGTTGACTTCTGCACGAGTTTCATGGAGTTATGGCCGGACCTTGGTATCAGGTTTTCTATAATCTCAGGTAACATGAGAATTCAGTCCACTTGTAGTTCATAATGCTTGATTTAAAGCACGATTTTTAAGAAAAATAAAATTCGCTAGCTATATCCGTTTTGGTATTTTTTGATGGAACTGAAATGCTGGAGAATAAGGGGTTTTGGGGGGAGGTTGGAATGCAGTCGAGTTTCTACACAGAGCCCAGCCTACATATCCCCGATACTCAAGGAATCAGACTGCTTGTAGTTTGAAACAATCGGTAGAAAAGATAGTCCTTTATTTTTGACAATCTTTGGCTCACGATAAGTGATATGTTGTTTCGAGATATGAAAAAGAGGATTGTAACCTCTTAACCATGAGTCATTAGTTCTTTACTTCCATAGGTAAATACTTACCTGGACATAATGTCCAAAACTCTAGGTGCCCTATCATCGAATTAGAAAGAGAAAAGTTTACCCTCGTATGAGCTTAGAAATATCTCAAAGGTTAATGTAAAAGTACAATATCCAAAAACTCCCACATTCCTTCTAACAGGGGTGTGGTTGGATGGTGGTGGCGATCATTCTTTAGCTCGTGTCCAAAGAGTTTGACGTCCCTCTTTAGACTACGTCCTATTTTGCTACTAAAAAATAGTTCCATATTATCAATGTCCTTTCTAGAGTCGTCCGCACCTGTAGTTTTGATTTGATATTTTTATCCTCTCGAATTCTATCGACAATGTCTCAAGCAAAAAGTATTAGTGGTAAATGTAATTCACAAATAAGGTATGGTCTTTTATTACATCTCCGCGTGGGTTATTGCCTGAAAACCAAAGTCATCCTTTTGTGTACATGTGTGGAAGGAAATAACTTACAATAACAGACACAATAACCCTCTTGGCTATTGCATAATTAGATCATTTGTTGAGTGAATATGTCTTCAAAATGGGATGGCTATTTCGTGCACCGACAACACTTCATGCAGGACGGTCCCTGCACCCGTGTTATCTTATGCTGAGGTGAACCATTTTGGTTACTTATGATGACCCTTCTGGTTGTTGACAATAATTCTTTGCATGTTACCTTAGGTAAGTCTTGCACATCTTTGTATGGATATGACTTATACATTTCCCTTGAATTAACAATCTTTTGATAATCATGCATATTATTTGATGTTGGATATAAAGCGACTTACAGATGTCCTTTGAATGGCTAGACTTTAGGTAATCCTGCATATAATCCAACCTTGTGTAAGAGAAGGCTTACAGATATCTCTCCAATCGCTAGCTTTCAAGTATTCTTGCACATCATCTGACCTTGGATACAATATGACTTATTGATATCTCTCAAATTGCTTGGGTAATCCTGTACATAAGCGATCTTGGATATGGTGTGGCTTATAGAGAAACCTTAGGCTTATAAATTTGACCATCTCGCATATTCTTCGGTAAGAATTTAGTTGCGACTTATGGATAACCTTCAGACCATTAATTTTTGGGTAACATTGCACACTATCCAGTTAGGATGTTGTTGCATCTTACGAATGACCTATGGGATACCAACTCATAGGTAATCTTTTAAACTATCCTATTCAACTAATATGACCTATGTATGAACCTTAAATTGCCAATTTCTAGAAAATCTCATATATCATCCATCTTCAGATAGCTACTTAAAGGCATCCCTTTAAATTGCGTGCTTTTGATCATTCAGATGTTAATTTATAAAATGACAAGATATCCTCGATGCCAACATATGCTATCTTGCGTGTCAACAGATATTAAATACTGATGATATCCTCAATGTCAGTGTATGCTATCTCGCGTATCAATAAATATTGATAATGATGATATCCTTGATGCCAATGTATGCTTTCTCGCATGTCAACAGATATTAAATGTTGATGATCTTTGATGCCAGTGTATTCTATCATGCGTGTCAACAGATATTGAATGCTAATGATATCCTCGACGCTAGTGTATGCTTTCTCGCATATCAACAGATCTTGATGTTGATGATATCCTCGATGCTAGCGTATGCTATCTTACATGTCAATAGATATTAAATGCTGATGATATCCTTGATGACAATGTATACTATCTCGCGTGTCAACAAATATTGAATGTCGATGATATCTTCGACGCCAACATATGCTATCTCGTGTGTTAATAGATCTTGAATGTTGATGACCCTCTTTGCAATGGAATATGATGGAATGACCCTCTTGTAAATGAAGATGATTTATCCTGAGTCCATTTGTCTGCATTCTTGCTTTATGTGTATACCTGTACTCTAGATACACAGTCAGTAGACACAAAGTCATTTTTGCCTGCGACAATTTTTTTAGAAAAATTCTAAGTACAATATTTATAAAGAAGATAAAGTTCCATTGTTTTTCCTTCATGGTCTCAAAGGATGAGATAGATAAATCAAAAGGTCTTAGATAAATGGGAATTAAACCGTCTTTGGGGATACCCAAAAATTCTGTTCTTGAGCATTATGTTCTCTGATGTGGCTCCCAACTTTCTTGGGGATTTTCTGAAAAAGATTTCTAGCTTTGTTTATTGATCCCTGCATCCACAGAAAAATAATTAGTTTTGAATAAAACTACTCCGTGTTGATGTCCTTCGATCCTTGGTTTGCTCCTCACCATCTTTTGGGTTCTCCATCGTATTGAGACCTCTACTCTGAAAATCTCCATTCTAATAGATGCCCAAGCAATTACTAAGTAAACAGATTCGTAGAGAGTTTTGAAAATAGTCTTAATTTTAGAAAATAGTTTAGAAAGCTCCTGTAAAAGCTTTAGAAAATCTCTGCCAGTCATGTTATGTACAAGCCCAACAAATGTCTTCCTCTTTGTTCTAACTATGTGTGATGTTTGGCAGAGGATTTCTAGGGATTTTGCTTCGTTGAGGCTCTCTATCAAAAATTGTATCATAGCTAGAGATTTAGTCTATCTAGACATTTTCCCAGCTGGTGATTTCTAAAGCATGACTCTGACCTCCGGTTCTGGGGAATTCTAAATATATTCCAATAAATTAGTGAAAATTTTTAGAACCTCCTCAAAATTTCTGCCCCAGTTTAAAGTTGTTTGATATGATCTCAGCACAAGAGGATCCGACGTCTTTGTTAGTCTCTGTTCTCTTTGTTAGATGATGATCTTCTTCTTGTGAATTTTTTAGATTCCTTCTAAAAAATTCTTCCCCAGTTTCCATTTCCTGGGGTTACATAACTAAGATGTTGGGGCACCTGCATATCCCGTTGAAGCAGGAATCAGTTCAAATATATTTTGGGACTATGCTAAAGATATATAGTAAAATCTATTGTATTTATCGAAGCCGACATGGGCCGCCTACGTATCCATTTCTTGGGGAATTCAGGTCATCACGTAGTTAATACATAAAAGGAAGGAATAAATTATCCTAAAGGGATGATCGAAGCTGATTTAGGCCGCCTGCATATCCCTTTATTGGGAATTCAGGTCTAACATTGTTCGTACGTAAAAGGAAAGGGATTCTAGGAAATTACACATCATAAAACAAATACTATCATTAAGGTGATTACAAATAAATTAAGGGAACAAGAAACTAAAACGTCCTTCAAACATAGTACCGCTTAACCACATTGAAATTGATTGGTTTGATCCTCTCTTGGCCATCTATCTCAGATAGAATCCGAGCTCCTCCAGATAGTACCTTGTGAACTATGTATGGTCCTTGCCAATTCTGAGCAAACTTGCCTTTGTACTCTTCTTGATGAGGGAATATGCACTTGAGAACCAATTTTCTAACTTTAAATGTTCGAGTTCATTCCTTTTTGTTAAAGGCATGGATCATCCTATGTTGTACAATTGGCCATGCCACATGACAACCATTCTCTTTTTATCAATCAACGTAAGTTGTTTATAGGGAGCGTGAACTATTTCTTCATTACTTTGTTCGGCTTTTTAAATAATCCTTAAGGAAGGTATTTCAACCTCAACAGGTATCACAACTTCATTCCCATACACAAGTAGGTAAGGATTTGCCCCAGTGGACGTTCAAACTATATCATGATACCCTAGTAGAGCGTAAGGTATCATCTCATGCCATGATTTATCATTCTCGACCATCTTTCTCAAAATTTTCTTAATGTTCTTATTGGCGGTATCCATGGCTGCATTCATCTGTGGATGATATTAGGTTGAGCTGCGATGAAAAATTTAAAAATGATCACAAATTATATTCATCAAGTGACTATTAAAGTTTGCTCCGTTGTCAGTAATAATCAATTCCTGTAATCCAAATCTACAAATCAAGTTATTTTTGACAAAATCTGCAACAACTTTCTTGGTAACAGCTCTATATGAAGCAGCTTCGACCTACTCAGTGAAGTAATTAATAGCAACAAAAATAAATCTATACCTGTTTGATGTCGATGGCTCTATTGGCCTGATAACATCCATACCCCAAGTTGTGAAAGGCCAAGGTGAACTCATCACATGAAGCTCATGTGGAGGTATTCGGATCAAATCTCCTTGTATCTGACATTTTGGGCACTTCTGCACATACATGCTGCAATCATTTTCCATAGTCATCCAGAAATAACTAGTTCTCAGGATCTTTCTAGCAAGGGCAAACCCATTCATGTGGGTCCCACACACTCCAGTGTGTACTTCCTTTATTAATTTCATTGATTCCGTTACATCGACACATCTTAAGAATCCTAAGTTCGGAGTACTCCTAAAAAGGATTTCCCAGTTGGAAAATAATTTTTTTCCAAATGCCGGATTGTCTTCTTCTGATTATTACTGGCCTATTCAGGATATATCCTAGATTCTAAATACCCTTTACAATCATAGTACCATGGTTTTCCGTCAGGATCCTCTTCAATGTTCGCATAATGTGAGGGTTGTTCCTTAAAGCTTATTTCCAAAGGATCAATGTAACTTTGATTTGGGTGCTGAATCATGTAAGATATAGTGGCCAAATCATCAGCAAACTCATTTTGTATTCTTGGGATATGTCTGAAATTAACTTGAATCTTCCACATAATTCCTACACCATCTCCATATAAGGAGTAATCTTGGAGTTCTTTATCGCTCATTCTCCCCATACTTGGTGAATCAGCAAATCTGAGTCTACGATGACTAGAAATTCATGAACTCCCATATCAAGAGCCAAGTTGACACCTAGGATGCAAGCTTCTGATTCAGCCATGTTGGTGGTGCACGGGAAACACAACTTAGCTATTACTGGATAGTGTTGACCTATTTCTAACACCAAAACTACTTTGATTCCTTAACCTTTGAAGTTGACCACCCCATCAAAGAACACCCTCTATCTAGGAAGTTAGTTTAAAGCTTCATTCCTACTTCAATTTCTACAATGTCTTCTCCTATGAATAAAATCTCATCATCTGGGAAGTAAGTTAGAAGTGGATCATATTCCTCATCAACAGGATTCTCTGGCAAATGATCTGCTAATTATTACCCATTGATTTTGTTTTGATTCATATACACAATGTCAAACTCACTCAGCAACATTTGCCACTTTGCTAATTTTACCGTAGGTATGGCCTTCTAGAATATATACTTCAAAGGATCTATTCTGGAAATAAGATATGTTGTGTATGAATATAGACAATGCCTCAAATTTTGGGTGGCCCAGGTCAAAGAAAAAAAGATCCTTTATACAAGAGTGTAATGAGCCTCGTATAGTGTAAACTTTTTACTCAAGTAGTAGATGGCTTTTCCTATTTTACTGGTCTCATCCTGTTGCCCGAGGACACATCCGAATGCATTTTCTAAGACTGATAGGTTAAGAAACAATGAACTTTCTTGCCTCGGTGGAACCAAAACCATTGCGCAGACAAATATTCATTGATTTGGTCAAAATATTTCTGAAATTCTTCAGTCTACTCATTCAATGCATCTTTTTTCAACATCATAAGAATTGGTTCAGAGATGACTGTTGACTGGGCAATGAACCTTCTAATGTAATTCAAATGGCTGAGGAAACTGATAACTTCTTTATTGGTCCTTGGTGGAGGAAAATCTTGAATTGTTTAGATTTTAGAAGGGTCTACCATGATGCCCCTTCTGCTGACTACGAACCCCAGTAACTTCCTAGCTAGCACAATGAAAGCACACTTAGCAGGATTCAACTTCAAATTATATTTTCTTAATCTATTGAAGAATTTTTCCAGATGGGTCAGATGATACGAACTCTTATGGGATTTGATAATTACATCATTCTCACACACTTCGATCTCTATATGAAACACATCATGAAAAATTGTCATCATAGCCCTCATGTATATTTCACCTGCATTCTTATGACCAAATGGATTTACCCTATAATGATAAACACTCCAGGGTGTGATGAAAGATTTCTTTTTTGCATGTTCCTCATCTATCAATATCTAATGATACCCAGTAAAACAATCCAAAGAAAACTGCATTTCATGCTTCACGCAATTATCGATGAGGATGTGGATGTTAGGTAGCAGAAAATTATCTTTAGGACTAGCTCTATTCAAATCTCTATAGTCGACACAAATTAGAATCTTGCTACTTTTCTTCGGCACTGGATGATGTTTGCTAGCCATGTCAGATATTTGTGACCTCCACAACCTTAGAGTGAATTTGCTTTGTCACTTCTTCCTTGATCTTCAAACTTAAGTCCAACTTGAATTTCTGTATTATTTTCTTGACTGGACCAAACTCAAGATTGATCGGCAACTTATGCGACACAATGTTAGTACTCAATATCGTCATAGCATCGTAGGACCAAGAAAATATAAAAATGTACTCCCGAAAAAAGTGAATAAGTTCTCTTTTTTGTACTTCTTCTAAGTGAACACTGACACTTGTTTCTTTGATTTCATCATGATTGCCCAGGTTGACTATTTTAGTTTCCTCTAGGTTGTGCTTTTCTCGGTTCTCAAACTCCTCTATATCTTTCACTAATCATTCCTCGTCACCTTTCTTCCAATCATCATTCTTACCCTTATTTTGTTCATCTAAACTTTAACATAACATGACATTGGCAATTTTTAAGTCACTATTATTATAATAAGCAAACAAACCAATTTAGATAATAACCAAATAATAAAATAGGTTAATAGAATCATATTTGAAAATAACTTTTTAAATAAAGGGAGGTCTTTTCATTGGAATTTAGGAAATAAGTACAAACTATGGCTCCTGAACCACAAAAATACAGACCCATGTCTTTTTGAAAGCCGTAAAACATGAAAAGAAAGTTTGATACATAAAAGGGTGGATCACGAGTCCTCCTCTGCATCATCACTGATTTTAAAAACTACTAGAATTTCCCTTTCAAATACCACGATAGGTGATGGATAATGAGTGGAGTGGAGGTCCAGTTTTACAGAGCCTCTCCTAGTGCAAGCTTTTTCACCCCACTGGACTTTGAGAAATCTTTTGGTACAACAATGCATCCCTCGAACAGATTTCCTATCCCATCCCTAAGACCATCATTATTTGACATTTCATGCATGGTAAATGACTGGTACAAGAGTGGCAAGGGCCTTGGCAGACTTGTCCTTGACTTATTATCAACCTTATCCTTCTCTGTTGGTTGATATCCAAACCCATACTTAGATGATTTCTCTGGGACCATAATGGGCTTAATAATTCCTCCCAGATTCTTACCCAAGCCCTGAACAGGCTTGAACCTACTTCTTAACATCATAGTTGTAATCATGTTGTAGACAGAAGGTATTGAGGCTTTGGGCATCAGATCTTTCTCTGCTGCACTCACAATTTCCACTATATAAAAACTACTACCCTTTGAGATATCTTCAATTACCGACACATAACCGTTAGGATGATTCACATGGCTTCCTTCCCCTTGGATGACTATTTCATGATCCTCCAAAATAAACTTCAATGACTGATGAAGAGTTGATGAAACTGCCTTTGCACCATGGTTCCTTTGTCTTCCCAAGAGCAGGTTGTAACAAGGATAAATATGTAAAACATGAAATTTGGCTGGTCCCATCTGGATGTACAAATTAATTTTACCTATGCTATCTCTCTACCCTCCATCGAATTCCCTCATATTTATTTGGGTTTGGAAAATTTTCCCTAAATCATAGCCCATTTGAACCAATGTGGAAAGAGGACAAATGTTCAAACTAGATTAGTCATCCATCAATACCCGATTGATTACATAGTCCCGACAAATGACAGTGATGTGTAAGGCTTTATTATGCATCACTCCCTTAAATGACAACTCTTCTTTACTGAAGGATATTCGATGACTTCCCATAATATTCAATATCATTGCTGCTAGATTCTCGATACTCATGCCAGCGGGAACATATGCTTCATCCAGGACCATCAATAAAGTTTATCAGTGGTACTGCAAACTCATTAATAGTGCCAAAATAGAAATCTGGGCCGGAGTCTTCTCTAAATGATTGACAATTTAGTAGTCTTTCAGTTGCATATGCCTCCAAAATTCCTCGGCCTCTCCTTCAGTGATTGAACTTTTCTATGAATACTTCCTATTGGTCAAATCTTCAAGAATGTAGCATTGTTCGGACCGTGTCATCCCTTGGGCAATGGCGGTCTCTACAATAAATTCCTTCCTAGGTGGAGGAGTGTACACCTAAGTCGGGGCCATCATTACTATAAATAGGGCCTTCTCATTGATAATTATGGAAGCTACGACTTTCTCTATCTTCTCTACCTCTTTTGTTCTTTTGAACTTTTCTGAATTCACCTTAGTGATGCTCTTGCTAGACACCTATTCTTCCTCTATTTCAATCATGTTAACTCAAGCTCCACCATGATTAGGCATGGATTACTATTGACATTTGTTGTCGGCGACTGAAGCATGGTGACCTTCTGATTAATCAAATCTTTAATCTTGTTCTTTAGACTAGCCCAATCCTCAGTGCTATGCCTTGCCTCTCCCGAATGATAGGCATAATTTTGATCGGCATGATAAAATTGAGAGTTGGGATTGATAAGTTTTAGTTGGATAGGATGTAAATGACCGACATCCTTCAATCTTCTAAAGAGTTTGGTGCGATTTTCGTCCAGCGGCGTGAAGTTTTGGGGAGGTATTTTTTTGAGGTTTGGACGTTGGGGGTTATAATGGTTCTGATTAGTAGAAGGAGGTACTTGATGATAATTTAGAGGTTCTTGGACGTTTGTTCAGTTATTTGGAAGGGCGGGTTGAACATGAGGCTGGTAATTCGGCTGCAAAACTTTGTATTGGGGTAAAATATTTGGCTGTGTAGCTTGATATTGGGATTAGATATTTTAAAGTAGAGCATGGTACTGGGATTGAATATTTGAAAGTGGATCTTGGTACTGGGATTGAATATTTGGAAGTGGAGTTTCATACTGGGGTTAGGTGTAGAATACATGTTAAAATTTGGTGACGGCAGAGAGAAGAGAATGTTCCTAGGCTTGAATCTCTTCTTCAACTTACCAAAGAATTAGCAGAGATCACACCTATATCTTTCTTTTTCTTCTTTGGCAACATAGAAGTCCCCGACAATTTTAGGGTTCTGATAATCTTTCATGTTCGAAAGACTTCCTCTAGCGATTCCCCAACTTTTACCAAAATTGTGAAAGTTTCCCTGACAACGCATACCATTCTAGGATAATATTCTCCCTCCTAAGTGTGAGAAAACAAAGACATCTTCTCTTCCTCAGACATGGGAGGTTGTACCTTGGCCGCTTTTTTTCTCCAACGAAAGGCATAGTCTCTAAAACACTCATCATTTTTCTTCTTGATCCGTTCTAATAATTTTCGGTCAGGGACTATTTCAATGTCAAACACAAATCTATCAAGGAAACCTTTAGCCAATACCCTCCAACTAGTCCATCTTTTTAGTTCTTGAGATGTAAATCAATATAAGGCTTCGTTGCTTAAGCTTCGGCTAAATAAGCGCATCAATAATGGCTTATTTTTTCCTACCCCCACCATTTGATCACAATACCTTCTCAGATGGGACATTGGATTTCCAGTACCATTGAAGACTTCAAATTTAGGGACTTTGTATCCTTCTGGTAGATCTACTCTAAGGTGAATGCATAGATCATCGTAACCCAGATCATCATTGTCCCCCGTCCCATGAGATTTATTGATCCTCATAATCTCTTCATTCATAGCCTACAACTTTATTTCATATTTGATCCTCCACTCTTTTTCCTTCTCCTCATAATGGTCTACCTTGTGATTAGGAAATGAATTGTAGATGTTAGGGGATATGATGATATGAGAAGGATTTGGAAGGGTAGCTTGATTTTAAGGATGAGAGGAGGTTAGGTGGTAGGTGGGGAGGATGTTTTGGAAATTGGAAAAGCTTTATGGAATTAAAAAGTAGTTTTGTGGAATCTGAGAGGGATTTTGCCTATTCGAAAATGAATTTTTTGGATTCGGGGATGGATTTTGTAGATTTGGGGATGGATTTTGTGGACTTGGGAGCAAAGGTTATGGATTTGGAAGTGAATTTTGTGAATTTGGTTGCGAATTTAGTTTATTTAGAAGTGGGTTTTGTGTATTTGAAAATGGGTTCTAGGGATTCGGTAATGAATTTTATAGATTTAGAGACGAATTTTGTGCAGTTAGGGGTGGGTTTTTTGGATGGTAAGCATCTGGGTTATTTTCTCGATTCGTCTTTTAGACAAGTTGAGGAGTGGAGATGGATGACATGATATTTGGATGGTCACAAAGAATTGGTGTACTGAGGGGAGAGATCTAGAGTGGAGTCCCATGTCCTCCTGCAGAGGGAGCATTGACAGTGGTGACAAGGTTAGCCAAATCTTTAGTAGGATTCATCTCCTCCTGAAGCATTTCCAACTTTCTCGTGAGTTTAGTAATCATCTCATTTTGCTCCGCTATTTTATTATCCCTGATGGTCAATGCTTTTTCTTTATCACTTCCAGTCATGTTTAGATGATGATTAGGGGATGGGATCTTATGCGCTTTTGATCGGGTGAAGTAAGGAAGTTTTGCCAGCTTATTTCAACATGAAGTAGTTTTCTATTATCTATAATGTAAAATAACTCAAAGACAGATGGGGTAGTTTCCATATGTGATAAGTAATGCAAGATACTTGACAAGAAGTAATCACATAGAGTTATTTGTGTCATAGCCAAACTGATCCACGGGAGCATAGTGCATAAATTTTTCTTTGATTCAAACAAACACACATAAACATATAAGACAATTATATCACATAAAAACATAATGTGTGTCCTAATTGGGGTGACCCATTTGATCCAAGGGTTTAGGCCTAACAAATTTTGAAGAAAATATATGCCCTTTTAAAGAAAATCCATTATCCCTCAACTTTCATAAATATGTAAAGGGGCATAAATGCCTACAAAGGATAGAATAAGAGGGATAAAATCTTTAATGAAAAGTAAAACAACATGAAAGAAAATAAGGTCCCACACAGGGGAATAGAAAAACTAGCTACTGGAAGCCCCTTTGTTTACCCTTGCCTTCTTAGCCTTTTTTACCTTCTGCGATATTTGATATTTGTTGATGATAAAATGACTCCACCCAACTGCTCCTTGTTATCGTAGGTTTTTCTATGCCATCAATCATCACAACCATACAATCATCCAAATCAATCAAATACTGCCTAGCATCATTAGTTTCTTGTCTGGCTCTTTTTAAATCTTCTCTTAACATGCATATGGTTGATCCATCTTCATATGCCTACGTTGGTGTGCCATCTAATTTCTTTGGAATTCATCTTAAATTCTGTAGAGTTGGATCTGATGCTTTAATTCCATATCAATAATTTGAGTGGGTACATTCGGTCATGGGATTAATGCTCCAACAAGACTCATCTTCAACCATTCCTTGTATGTGTCACTAACTTCAGGTTCATACCCGATATGGAAGAAGATTTCCTATATTTTTCTTCTTTTCCACTATCTACGAAGTATTTGTTTAGGGGAGTTTCAAATTAATCATAATCAATGAAGAATCTAAGCATAGGAGATGTTTGTGGTACCACCTGCCTGATATCAAATTGTCTGAGAACCCTGATGGGATTATAAGGATGAGTTCCCCTGAGTTTTTAAAGTACTAAGAAAGTCCATTCATACCCCCGAGTAATGTACTTTCTTGGGCATAGAAAGTTGATTGACCATTGAATGTCGTCATCACTCAATTCCCTAAAAATCGTGAACAAAAATTATGGAGACTTTTTACTTTGAAACTTGTGCAGGAACAGATGACTATCTAGTGATGATAGGAAATTCACCTTTATTCGATGGTTTGGATGTCCCTCTCTAGGATCCTTCAATAAGTATGTCATCATCCACCATTGCAAGATAAGGTTGCAACCCTGGAAGAAACGAGCGCCACTTTGGCATATTCCCAATGCCTTATATATCTTGACCACTATCATAGGGGCTGAGGTATGGAACAGCTTAGTTTGACCATAATCCATTCTGTTGAAGAGAGTATCTGCTACCATAACGACCCTTGGATTGATAGTGCAACTTTCTCATTCTGGGAATACTATTGTTCCAAGTAAACCCACCAAAATAGCAAATGCTTTTTTTTCTTTCCATTTTTCTTCTTACTCGAATTCATGATCGAACTTCTTAAAAGCATCGTACTTTCTAAGTTGGCGATATAACTTACGAAAAGATATATTTTCCCCATTATGTTCTCCCAACCAGGTGCCATAATTGACTGTAAGACTTTCTGTGTCTCTTGATGATTAATCATGTTAGGGACTAGAACACTATTAACTGGTGTGCTTTTTTCTTCTGCACATATCATGACTTTCGTAACAAGTTAAGACTTCTTCAATAGTGGGTGACAACTCTACTTCCCCGAAGCTAAACACCAGGTTGTTGTCATCCCAGAATGTTGCTAGAATACGACTCATTTCAAGCCAAGCATCCATATCTATAAGTGAAGGTAGGTGCCCAATATCTTTTTCGCTCTTATGTATCCACCATACTTTTAGAAAGTTGTTAGGTTCGATAACCATCTTGAACCTTTTACAATGGTATGGTTGGCCATTTCCTACACACGAAAACAAGTAAATATAAGCCTTTCCCCCACCCTATAGAATATGGATTGGTTTAAACAAACATATATTTCTTCAACACATAAACATGATTCGCCTATCATTAACTCGGGGTCAACAGACGCAGGGCAAGTTTTCTAATAGGCCCAATGCCCCCTCAGGTATTGGGTTGTCCTAGGCTTATGCCTTAAAGAGGGTTTTGGTTTAGCTCTATCCTATGTGTCTAGAGTGGGTTTGTACACAGGTTCCTATGCGGACAACTTGAGTTTGGTAACACGAAAAACCTCCGACCTTCTAATGTGCCGATAAACTGTTTTATTTCCAACATTAGATTTGGAGTTGAACAATAAGGGCCGGGACATCCACGAAACCCCAAAATAATTTAGTAATAATAGAGGACCATGCCATGAGATGCAATAATTAAATTCCAAAAAATAGAAATATATAAACACGTAAGTAATTTAAATAGTTAGTGAAAAGATGAAATCAAACATTTGCTTAGAACCTAGTTAAATATCTCGAGCGAAGTCGCCATTTCTGTTTTGCAGAAATTTTGACTTTCAGAGTCGCCATTTAATTTTGAAAAGGAATCAAGAAAGTTTTATAAAGTTACTCTAAATGATAAAAATAGACAAATCATTTAAATTTGAAGATTCTGAGTAAGCGGTTCCTATTAACATTTTATAAAGGTTTTAAAGCACCTAAAACGTCCGCTAACTTGTAGTTATCCAGACTGTTTGAAAATATCTTTTGACTAACTTTAAAAAAGATTGTTGTTGAAAAGTGATGGATTTGTGGAAAAGACCTGTGTAAAATAGATTTGGACGACTTAGTAGGGATTCTAACTAAACAAACTAACAACAAATCATGTAAAAGTAGAAGGGGAGAAAATAAAAGACAGGCCATTGGGGCCAAATCAATATATCCTGTCCTAATCATATTAGGCTTTTGGCCCACTTGCACCTGTCCTAATCTAAATCTTGGGCCTTGGCCCGTAACCTATCCTAAACTATTTATCAGGCCCATTGGTCTAATATCCACTCCACCAGTATTACATTAATAACTTTGGCTTTGAGGCCCAAATGACTAAATAAAGAAATAAATAAATAAGACAACAATAAATATACAAAATAAGGTAAAAATAAATAACAAAAAATAAGACTCTCGAGTCTCTCTGTCACTTCAAATATGTGACTTCAACCAATTCTTTTTCTTTTGACTCCTTGTATTTGTACAATGTAACAGGAGTTTAAAATATTTTAAAAAGGCGGGCCTCAATAGACCGTTGTGTAATGTAAGAGAAAAGAGCGTAATTGGACTCCCAAGTGGGTTCATACAAAGAAAGAAAGAAAAAAACATATATAAATAAAGGAATTAATATGCATTCCAAATTGTAGATTAACATGCTACAGAAATTCATGATGCAGCGAAAGACTCAAGCATAAATACGGAAACATATATAGCAACAAGTAACATATCCAATAATGCCATACACAAGATACTTCACGTAACAAACTAAAGATATAACCCTCCTAGGATCGGATTAACCTTCTAACTAAATATACTTCTTAAATACCACCTAACCACCAAATGCTAAAAAAGGGTGTCTTCTACTATGTATTATGACAATGATTAAAATCTCATGTGTGCATGTCTCAAGTATTGCAGGAACATAGAAAAGGCAACACAGAATGGACTTCAGCATTAGCTAATGGATAACTATAACATGTTATCCTAGAAAGTACACCCAGGATATGGATTCAAATAACGGTGTGAAAACCAACTTTTCAAGGAAATTTTTCTTACGGGAAAATTAAGGAAAAAAATTATTTGTGTAAAGATATATTGCGACTTGCGAGCCAAAAAAAAAAATTTAAATGGCGTTATTTATATAATGATAAAGTACACATCATAAGATAAAATTCCAGTAAAAGGAGTTAAACCATTACATTTTAAGACTAGAAATTTGTTTTTAACTAAACAAGGGCTTTGACGGGACACCCTAAAGATTTTAATTTATTTTTAAGTAAACAA
The DNA here is from genome assembly GCF_002878395.1 of Capsicum annuum. Classification (NCBI taxonomy): domain Eukaryota; kingdom Viridiplantae; phylum Streptophyta; class Magnoliopsida; order Solanales; family Solanaceae; genus Capsicum; species Capsicum annuum. The sequence continues at coordinate 150,065 of NW_025891987.1, read as the reverse complement.
GGGCTTTGACGGGACACCCTAAAGATTTAGTGAAGGAAATAGAAATATTACAGTAAGGACTTACTATTCACATCTAACTTCAACAAATTACAGTAAACTTCAAGAAAGAAAGGAAATTGACTCTAAGCATTCATTTTTCTATTTAGATCATCACATAGAGAAAAGAGAAAGATTGAAACGAATTTAAGCAATCAAATTATCAAAGGCAAACACTTTAGATATGGTAACAAAATCAACATATCCGAACTGCTTTTACAATCAAATTGCGGGAATATACTATTGCCAAGGTCCAAAATTGTGGGAATGATAAATGAAATCCAATCAGACAAGTAGACATTCGACAAGCCCGTGCAAAGGTTAGTCAGCAACACTTGTTCTAGTCCTCCTTTTCCAATTTCAAAAGAAACTAAAAAAAGGCGAATTAGTGAAAAACTCTCAAGAATGAGAGCATTGACTTTGAAACAATTTGAGTAAGGGAACAAAAGGAGAATGCAATTCGGCCAACATCAAGGTAAAGATTGGTCACTTTGCAAAGCTAATTTTATTCACAATTCTAACCCCTTTCAAGTCTCTTTTGAAGCTAAGAAGGTGAATCGGTGAATATTTCCAAGAATAAGATTACTAATACTTTAACCAATTCATAAACAGTTTCAAATAACGTCTAGATAGATCAAAAATTAACTTTTAACCTTGATTCAAACCCTCTTTCAAGCCTCTTTTAAAGCCAAAGAGTGAATATGGTCAAAAATTCCAAGAATAATAATACTAATACTTGAATCAATTCACAAAAAGGTTCAACTCATGCAAAGTTGGGTCAAAAAATTGATTTTAACCTTGATTCCAACCCTTTTCAAGTCTCTTTCAAAGCCAAACGGTGAATCAATGCAAATCCCCAAGAATAAAAATACAAAACTAATTTTAACCTTGATTCCAACCCCTTTTGAGTCTATTTTGAAGCCAAAAGGGTGAATCAGTGAAAATTCCTAAGAATAAGAATACTACCGCTTGAACCATTCATAAAAGAGAATAAAAGGATTCAAATCAACCAATGATCGAGCAAATATGGATAAAAAACAAACATATTTTTTACATTTATTAAAAAGTTCTAAATATAAAAAAAACATCATTTAATCTTAAAGAAATATGAAGCCATATTCTCAAATGAACAAAAAAGGGGGCTCAAAAAGTCGATCAACGTAGTATTTGCTTCCACCTCACCAACCCCCCTTTTGCTCCTAAAACTAGCCTTTACAAAGAGAATAGTCTAGGGTTAATTTTAGGGCTTCAACCGGTGTGGGAATCAAGAAAACAAGGGCAATTTGGGGATGGTTGTTCAAAGATTTTTTTGGATTTTTGGGGATAACAACATAATTTTTCCCAACCTTGTACTGCTTTTGGACTCTTCTCAAGAAATTTGAATTAGTTGAGCCAATCGAAAATGAGAAAAGAGCCATATTCTCTAAAAACCAATGAAATTCATATGAGTATGTACGAATTCGTACAACTCTTATTTGAGATAACCAAATTCTAAAATTGGGGAGAAAACATACACAATTTCTAAAAGATCCTTGGACCTTCTACAGTATCATCGCGTGGGGGTCATGCTGCATATGAAAAGAGGGGACAAAGATGGGTTGAAGTCAGATTTTTGCCGGGCTGAGGTTGTCGGTATTGTTGATGTCGGGTTGAAATTGTGGCTTTTTGGGGTTACTGATGTTGTTGTTGTATTTTGTTAATAAAGGAGAAAAGCTAATGGGTGTTGGGCTGGGTCAATATCATTATTGGGCCGCTGGTAATTCAAATGGATAGGCTGGGTTGATTTAAAGTTGATGGGCCATTAATTAATTGGGCTCGTGTTTGGATTTTGAAGTGGGCTGAAGAACGGTTGGGCTGTCTAATTGGTCGAATGGATTTTAGGCAGCTGAAATTGTTATTATTTTTAGGCTGGTTTGGTTAATTTAAGAAAAAGGGTAGATTATGTATGTGAATTTTTAGTGTTATTTAAAACATAACGCCTAATTTAAATTTAGAACTAAGTCAAATTTAATTAATATTTTGATTGAATTAAAATTTCATTGGTCCATTGTATTGTAAATGTGACCAATTTGATTTCAATTATGATCAAAATTTAATAAATTGACTAAATTAAATCAAAATTCGATACGAATTAATACATTGTTTAATCCTGAGATTCTCGATTTAATAAAATTCAACATATATTTTCCAAATAAATTATTTTTGGGAATTAATTATATTTAAATCAAGATTTTAATTATTATATTTATTTTAAACATAATCCTTAATTAACATTCGATATTTCATAGAATAAATATTTAAGTAATTAAATTATATAATATCATATAGTTGAACACGATAATATGTAATCGCTACATAAAATGACAAAATTATGTACAAATATATTTAATTTTTATTTGGATGAAATAAATATTATAATTTTATTAAAGATCGAAAAAACTCAGGATTAAATTTAGTAGTGGAGGGCAAAAATTAAGTGTCAACAAACTATGTTAAAATCGTGCTTATAATTACCTCGACCCATTATTCAAGTAAGAACGATCCAAGTGTGGGAGAATTGAAACACCCCAGATTTTGGTCTTTGAAATTTTTTTGAGTTTTGAGCTTTTTGCCCTGGAAACAACTCACCTGATGAGTTGTAACATGTCTTTATGGGTCAGATGACCTAGTCATAATGAGCCCAAAAGGATTTCCCTATCTCACTACCTTAATAATGAATAAACATGATGAGTCATAAAGACTCTTAACGAGTCAGAAGGATGGTATTTTGTAATGTGTCCATTGTAGTAAATCTATTGAAATTATTGTGACTACGAGTTGACCCTACGATTCTTAGTATCTCATCACTAAATTTAGGGTGCCATTCGTAGGGTTCACAGTTTAGAGCCCAAGGGCGTTCTAGTTTATCTACTAATGGAGGGTCTGAATCGTAACGTGACCGTACAAGTGTAAGGTCACTCATAATGAATGATGTTATAATTTCTAGCTTTGAATAAAGGTATTTTAGGCATTTGCCTCTTTCCCTAAACATAACTCACGACCTATAAACCCTATTGAACCCATAACTCAATTATAACATATCCTTTTCTCTCTCAATTTTTCTCAAGAAAAGCAAGCTATGGTTTCATCAAGGTTAACCATCGAGGCATCAATTCAACTTTTTTCTCCATATTTGTGAATATTTCAGGCATGTTACTCTTCCCTCATTGTTAATTTATTAAAAATATATATTTTAAAGTATCGTTCATGAGATATTGACATTGGTTTGAAAACAAGGGTTGTGGGTTTTTAACCCTTACTGTTGACCAATGTTTACACATGGTTTAATTATTATCATTCATGTTTTGAATATGGTTTTGAACTTATGGGTGCCTGGAAATGGTGATTTAACTAAGGGGTCATGGTTAAACCCTAATTTGATTATTTTGCCTTGATTATGGTTTTGAAATTGTATGCCATAGACATGCTTGTGAAATTGTCAATGAAAAGAGGATTTTCTCACTTAGTTTCATTTACCTACTTGTAATAATGCATTGGAATAAAAGGGATAATGAAGTATACTTGTTTTCCTTGAAAGGCCTTGGTGGTTATGTATAAAAAGTGGAATTGGAACCTTGTGGGTTCGGTTGATTAAATGGGTTCTACTCTCGAATAAATGATTGTTTGAATATCTTTTGACCTATGGGTTTGATTCCCAGTTAGTTGAGTAGATGACATAGAATGATAATATTATCCTGCAAGCGAGGTTGGTATGACGATACCAATGGGGTGCCTTGGTGTGTAATTTGTTTAATGAAAATGGGAATATATGTAAAATATTTTAATTGGGATTTAAAATAGGGTTGTGTAGATGTGTCATGAAATTGGAGGTATAAGTGACCAATACTTGAAACCGTGCTAGCTGGTGTAGGGGTTATTATGGCTTGAGGGTTCGGGTCCCATGACTTTTGACCAGGTAGTTCAATTCGACATTATTATTTTTATTATGATTGGAGGGTTCGAGTACCCCACATTGCATTTTATGATCAGGTGCCTAAGTCACCTAAGTATATGTTGGGAGTTCGAGTCCCCCATGCATATCTATGAGATAATTCCTCGGTTAGCACGGCTACATACACTGGGGCCCGACCAGGGTGTGAAAATTAGGGCCCATACAACCCATGGGTACTATGATATGATGATTGAGCTACACAATCTAGGTTAAGGTTCTAAAGTGCATGTTAAGCCCTGTTCCCTATCCTGACATGTAATATATATGTATATGTATAAGTGTAATGGATTTTGAATTATATGAAACTGATGATCATGGCATTATATTACCTTTATCCATGAGTTACATTCTAGCGTCCACCCCGCTAATCATCATCGGATGCTATATCCCCATGCGATGCAAGAATTATCCATACTTCTACTTCTTCTACACAGTTATCAGATTTAAGGTCAGTTTGTGACTTGACAGCGAAGTGGTGAGCTTCCATACATCAAAAGTCTACATTTTATGTTTGAGTCTCTTATGTCTCAAACTGTTTAAACTTGTTTTTGGCTATAGTCGAGGGCATGTCCTTATACTTTATTGATGTTCAGATTTGGTTGAGAATTTGTTGGGTTAGTATATACTTTGGTGATGTTGGTTGGTTGTTGGTTATTGTTTATAGAAGTATCTTCTATTCTTGAATTTATCTTGTTATATATTTGAAATTCATCTAACATGGGAGCTATTATGGTGGTCGTTTAGGTGCAAGGGGGTGATCTATGGTCCCCGATAGACTAGAGATACTTGTTAAGGCCAGACCCTTGTTTGGGTCATGACATGCGTACATCAAGAAAGCAATCAAACGAAAGGAATACTATTACATTCAAGAACATTGATATAGATGACTTCACTCTTAAAATTCTTCATAAATTCATCATTGTAATGCCTCGAGAATATGCCTTGGACGCCACACGATGCTTACAGTCCTAAAGGACCACAAGCTAACCCATAGACCAGTACCTACTGTGAGCACTGATTAAAATCATAAAGGACATGTGTGGAATTTATTTGGAAATTCCATAAGGTTTTATTTTAGGATTGGTGTTATTTTGTATCTACCAATGGTCCTTTCTTGTTTTACTATTAGGTTACTCACTCTATATACTCTTTATATTCTTTTGAGTTCTAAGATACATTATTGATCATGGAATTATTGAGATTAGTGTTTAGGGTTTATCATCCAGTTGAGATTTTGGGTTACAATCTTATTCTTTGCAAGTTCAACATTAGGTTTTCATCTATGAAATCTTCATTTGTTCTTAATACCACTAGAAATTAAACCGTATAACTAGGGTTATGGGAACATGATAATTGACAAAGAAGATTAAGTGCAAAGTCAGTCTACATCAGTGTTTTCACATGTTTGGTATTTCGTTTGTTTGATTGCTTTCTTTTTTGGTGCATATGTTAGGAGTTTACATATTTTCTTGACTTTCTGTAGAGAGAGGTAGAAATTGGGAAAAAAAGATAACAACAATAATATAAATCTACCAAACATCATCTAATTAACTTGAGACATAATAGGGATATTTAGTTTGAGATCACAAAATAAGGGTTAGAAATGCAATGCTCTAAGACCTAGAAGAGATGAGTGAAATTCACCTAAATCAACTTGTTAGATTTTGCATGCAAGTCATAGTTATAGTTTGATAATCACGAACACTTTGTGGAGTTATAAATTCATTGGGAACATAATCCTAGTTCTTGTCTCATATTGATCACAACCCAGTTAATCATCAATCATTACTATTACTCTTATTGATACAAAAACCTATTTTTTATTTACATAATTTCCAATTACCTCAGCAAGCTCTTATAGATTTTTTACTTATTCCTCATGGGTTTGAGCCCAACCTATTTGGGATCCATATTTGACTCAGAAACCACTTTGTACCTTCATAGAGATGTAATTAGGGCAACATTAAATTTTGGCACCATTATCGAAAAATATGATTACAAATTGATTAATTGAGTTTGTTGAAGTTGTTGGTTTCATTTGTTGATTTCTATTTTTATATTAATTCTAGGGCATATCCTAGTGTATGCTTAGTACCGAGAGTCAAGAAAATCCCCTGATTCTGTTTAATCCTTAACTTGAAATAACTATAAGATAGAATTATAAGATAGAGAGAGATGGAGTTCATGATAAATGAGCCATACTCGAAGGGTTTCATGATGACCAAACATAATTAAACTACACACCTCAACAAGATGTTCATGAAACTACAGAGCAAGTCACTGCTTGCTTTATTTCCAAAGAAAATACTAAACAAGTAGCGTTTCGATGAGCTTCTTCTAGAGAAAAAATGGCTAGACGGAAAGAGAGAAAATGTCAAACCATATTTGATAAGGATAAAATGATAAGAAACAGAGGTCAACAACCCATTAAGCAATACTTTACAATATGATGATCTAGAAAAATATTTGGGGTATGTTGAACTAGTTGAAATAGGTGCAATCATTCCTTCAAAATTATTCCAAGGGACTAAATTCGATATTACTAGTGCAATGGTCCTATTGCTAAACATGAAGGGGTGTTTGTTACTTTTCCTATCATTAATATAGATATAAGGGTATGACTAGAGATAGTGATGGTGAATGGAGGAGGAAAGATGACTACAAAGATAAGAGTGTCCTTTATGTTCCACCGGTGACTCATGATGCTGAGTTTTGTAGTTTGAGAATGAAAGAGTTACTTACAAAGATTGTGAAGGCTTTAGAGTGCTAAGAGACCTTCCTTAAGTAAATTACGACATATATTTTAGGGTTGATCTAGAAGGTAGAGTCTCATCCAATCGCTATTAATTATATTAAGTAGTAGTTTGGATAGATGTCTGCCGCTTTTGTCCACCTATTTCTGTAGTTGATGATATGAGGAATGAACCTCAAGAGATTAATGATATAGACGAAAATAAAGTAGAGAAGTTAGTGGTTAACGGGGAGGCATCTCAGGAATTGACAGTTGTGGAGAAATGAGCTAACAATGATAAAGGAAAGGGAAAGAAGGTCACACTAATATTGAAGACCATTCCTCAACCTTATCCACCTTTTCCCCAAAGGTTGAAGAAGAAATCTAACGAAAGGAAGTATCAAAAGTGTATGTTTATGTTTAAAGAGTTATCTATGATCAATACTCTTATGGAAGATTTAGAGAAGATGCCTGTTTATGTTAAGTTTATGAAGGATGTGGTGACTAAGAAGCGGACGGTGATTTTTCATCCTATTAAAACTATTATAATGATAGATATAGAGATAGAAGTGAGACAAAGATGGTGATTATCGGTGTAAAATGACTATAAGGAAAATAGTGAAAAGTATATTCCATTACGTAGTTGAGATACAGAGTCCAGAATAGAAGAACTTTTGTCTAAATTGGTCAAAGGGAAAGAAAGTCAAGAGAACTACCTTAAGGATATCAAAGTAGATCTGTTAAGATTAAACCATAAAGTTGATGCACATGCTACAAAAATTAAGTCATTGGAGCAATAATTTGGTCAGATGTCAGCTATAATCAATTAGAGACAGTCTGGCACTCTTTCATGCAATATAGTGGTAAACCCCAAAATTGATAGTCAATTTCATGACTTACCACTCAAAGTGGTAAAGTCACTACAGATCCACCTATACCCACTATTGATGAGCAAAAGAATGACGATGAGTTAATTGATGTTAGGAGCAGTACCAAGCAAATGAATGAGATGAAAAGGCTACAGATCCTGTGCTGAAGCCCTTTCCAAAATCTCTTCCTCCTTATCAATAAAGGCTAAAAAATAAACAAGAATATGGTAAGTTCCAGAAGTTTTTATCTACGCTAAAAGAATTATTAGTCAACATACCGCTAGTAGAGACATTAGAGAAAATGCCTGGATACGCAAAATTTATGAAGAATATGATCACCAAGAATAGAGAAGTCAGTTATTAGTCAGTTGATATTGTTCATCAATGTAGTGTTGTAGCCACTAGATCATTAGTGGATAAAAAGAAGGATCCCAATGCTTTCACTATACCTTGAACCATTAGATCTTTCAACTTTGCATGTGCTTTGTGTGAGTTGGATGATACCATCAATCTCATGCCATTTACTGTATTCAAACAGTTGGGGTTGGAAGCTCCAAAACCCACAACAATGAGACTAGTAATGGCAGACAGAAGTAAGAAAATACCAGTTGGTATTTGATTTGATATATTGGTGATGGTGGCTTCTTTCATTTTTCTTACTGATTTTGTGATCTTAGATTGTGAAGTGGACTTTCAAGTTTAAATTATTCTTAGAAGACATTTTTTGGCTACTATAAGTACATTGATTGATTTGGAGATGGGACATCTAATACCAAGATTGAATAATGAACAAGTAATATTAAATGTATGCAAATCCATGAGGCAGCCAGATGAATTAAGAGTGATATCTGTTATTAATGTCTATGATAAGGAGGATGATTCATTCTATGATGTTGATACAGTGATACTTTGGGATGATGGTTCTAATGCGGTTACTCCTATTACAGAAATACTAGGTGTTGAAGCACTTGCAGCTGTGATAATGAATTTTGACTCTGATGGTGTTGAGGAGTATGAGGAGTTTGTAGGTTCATTGTATAAGGATTTTGTAGGTGCATTGTATAGTAATGTTTCTTATAATTTTGCACTATAGAAGCTTGATTTAGACTTAAAGAAAAAAATTACTCCATATGCTTTCCCATTAATTAAGGAACCACCCATGTTAGAGTTGAAGGCCTTCCCATCTCATATGCGATATGCATTTTTGGGGTCTAACAATATTGTTCCAGTTATTATTGCTGTCAATCTGAGCCTGTCATAAGTAGAAGCATTACTATCAGTGTTCCCAAATTTTAAGAGGGCCATTTGATGATCCACAGAAGATATTGTGGGTATTTTGCCTGGTTTGTGTACTCACAAAATACAACTTGAGCTAGATTGTGTTCCATCTATTAAACATTAGCATCAACTTAATCCTCCTAAGCAGGAGATGGTTAAGAAAGAAATAATTAAGTTGTTGGATATTGGTGTATTGTTTCCCATTACTGATAGCAAGTGGGTCAGTGCGGTACAATTTGTTCCAAAGAAAGACAAAATAACAGTTATGCCTAATAAAAATGAATGAGCTAGTGTCTATGAGGCCTGTCACTAGATGGAAAGATTTCATTGATTATAGAAAATTTAATGCGTAGACTCAAAATGACAATTTTTCCATTCCTTTCATGGATTAGATGTTAGACAGGTTAGAAGGTAGACGATGGTACTGTATTCATGAAGGGTACTCAAGCAACAATCAGATCACTATTGCACCTGAGGACCAAGAAAATACAAATTTTATATGTGCTTATGGGAACTTTGTATTCAAACGAATGCCATTTGGGCTATGCAACCCCTATCAACATTTCAGAGACGTTTGATGTCTATTTTCTCTGATATGGTTGAATACACCATTGATGTTTATATGGATGATTTTCAGTGGTTGGTGACTCTTTTTATGACTATATTATTCACTTTACAAAAGCTCTTCAAAGGTATGAATAATGCAAATTGGTACTTAATTTGGAAAAATGCCATTTTATGGTAAATGAAGGAACTATTCTTGGGCACAAGATTTCAAAGAGGGGCATAGAGGTTGATCGAACAAAGATTGAGGTGATTGAGAAATTACCTTAACTAATTTTAGTGAAGTGAATTGGAAGTTTTCTAGGGCATGCAGGTTTTTGTAGGCGATTTATCAAGGACTTATCAAAGATTGTCAATCATCTTTGCAATCTTCTTGAGAAGGAGGTAAAATTTAATTTTGATGATGCATGTAAGGACTTTGAAAGACTAAAAGAAAAGTTTGTGACTGCTCCAATCATTGTGTCTCCTGATTGGTTTTCACCTTTCAAGATTATGTGTGATGCTAGTGACGTGGCCTTAGGGGCTGTACTAGGCCAACAGAAAGAAAAAAATCCTTTATCCTATCTACTATGCTAGTAAAGCACTGAATCCTGATAAAAAAACTAAAGCGTGATGGAGCAAGAGTTATTAGTAGTGTTTTTTTCCTTTGAAATATTTATATCTTACTTGATTTGGACAAAAGTGATTGTTCACACTGATCATGCAGCATTGTGGGACCTAATGGATAAAAAAATGCAAAGGCTAGGCTTATTCGATGGGTACTGTTGTTACAAAAATTTGATTTTGAGATGAATGATAGAGAAGGCATAGAAAATTAAGCTGCAGATCACTTGTCTTAATTGGAGGAGGAAGCTATGCAAAAGATTGCTAATGGGTTGAAGATAGACACTGGTTTTCTAGATATATTGGCAACTTTCAAAGATCTAATTCCATGGTTTGTAGACTATGTGAAATATTTGGCCAATGATCTAGTCGCAGAAAATCTTTCATATCAGAAAATAAAAAAGTTCATGAATGAGGTAAAGAAATATTTTTGGGATGAAACTTACTTATTCAAAATTTATGTAGATGGAATTATTCGTAGGTGTTTACCTGAGCTAGAGATGATGAGAATAGTTGAGGCTTGTCATTCATCACCAGTTGGGGCCATCATGGAGGTGCCCGCACAGCTCAAAAAAATCCTGCAATAAGACTAATATTGCCATACCATATAGAATGATGCTCATGATTATGCTTCTGCTTGTGATCAATGTCAGCGACAAGGTACTAGTTCAAGAATACATAAACTACATATGACTTCTATTTTAGAATTTAAAGTGTTTGATGTTTGGGGCATAGATTTCATGGGACCTTTTGTGAGTTCATTTGGCATGAAATTTATACCTTTAGCTGTAAACTATGTTTTGAAGTGGGTGGAACCAATTGTGCTTCCTAATAATGAAGCACGTGTGTCACTACATTCTTGAGAAAGAACATTTTTTCTCAATTTAGCATGCCACAGGCTATTATTAGTGATGGAGGGTCATATTTTTGCAATTATCTATTCAAGAGTCTGCTTGAAAAATATGGCAAGAAACACTGGGTGGAAACACCCTATTATCCGGAGACTAGTGGATAAGTTGAAGTGTCCAATAGAGAAATCAAGTCCATATTGGCAAAGACTGTGAATGCCAACAGGACTGATTGGGCAAGAAAGTTAGATGATTCATTTTGTACTTACCACATTGCTTATAAAACCCCCATTGATGCTTCACCTTATCAGTTGGTGCATGGAAAGGATTTCTACTTACTAATTGAGCTTGAGTATAAGGTGCTATGGCATTAAAGAAGTTGAATTTAAAGTTGCAGGATGTAGCTAAATCAAGATTGAATAAGATATGGGTTGGATGAATTTTGACTCCAGGCATATGAAAGTTTAGCACTTTACAAAGAAAAGATGAAGTTGTATCATGAACAAAGGATTGAGAAGAGAGTATTTGAAAAGGTTGACCAGTTGCTGCTTTATAATTCTAATCTTTATTTTTTTCCAAGTAAGCTAAGGTCTAGGTGGTATGGTCCATTCACATTTATAAAAGTCTATCCATATGGTGATTTAGAATTGAATAGGGATGGTGATCCCCCTTTAAGGTAAACGAGAAAAGAGTGAAGCACTACCTAGGAAATATAGTAGACGTGAATGAAAAAGATGATATCATCCTTAATGATGACTGAATAATTAAGGAAATTACATCATTCCGCGACGTTAAATGAAGCGCTGGATTAAAGGCAACCCATGAGGCTATTTCGTAAAATCTGAGTATCCAACTAAGCTAGGTCATTCCACAATGTTAAATCAAGTGATGCATGGGAGGCAACACCTATTTTTATACTCAATCATCTATAGGATAATATCTTTTTCAGTGTGAAGGAATAAGGTATGAAGAAAATATCTAGAGAAGTTGAAGATTTTTCATCATACAGACTCTTTATGAGTCGTATCTATAAGGTATGCCTCATATATAGGAGTCGTATTGATCTGTGAACAAAATCAAAGTCAGGCAAAAGATTCTTGAATGGATACAATTCTTAGAATGATTTGTTCCCTAAAGGTACGAATCATCACCTATAGTCGTACCCACACCAGAAACCCATGTAAGATTCCAGGCCTATATAAGTCATAGACACGACTCATAAGCCTGGGTAGGAGCAGTACACATAATTTGTAGCCATTCTTACCAGGTCAGCTCGCGGGTTGACCCAACAAGATTTGAAATTAAAAACAAATTAGGGCACCTGACGGGTACCATATACTCCCTACTAAAACTCAACTCAATTTTTCATAAAAATTCAAGCTCTGAATCACGTAATCACTGGTAAACAACATGATTAAACTACCAACAAGTTCAAAATTTGCAATTATAGTGAGTTATACTTAAATTTGAGAAAAGAACAAAGTGACATCAAGAGATTCTTGTTTGGTTTAATTTCTCAAGTTTCCAAGTAAGTTCATGAACTCAATATAGTAATTTTTGTGATGAAATGGAGAATACTAGGTAAGTAGAACTTGGCTTGGTGGAATGCTTATTGATATTGAATTTGTGAAACCCTAGTTCTTAGGTTTTGGTTCAAAATAGAGAAATGTGAGTAAGATTTTTGAAGAATGAGGGTATTTGGCATGTTTGTGTAGACCAAATGATTGATATTTTGGAACATTATAGTGGGTATTTTGGGAAATTGATTAGGAGTTAAACTTTAAAGTTGGACTTCTATGTTGCAGTGGATATGAGACCTCTTCCGAATCGTACCCACTGGTATAGGAGTAATAATGAGACTCGTACCCACTAATAACATGGAAGTATAAAAAATTCAAGGATCTAGAATAGATATGACTCGACCATACGAGTCGTACCCAGACCATACGACTAGTACACTCTTAGTCAGACCCATCTGAGAGGATTTAAGTTGGAATAAATGTTTTTCATTTGCTTATGACTATTAGTAATGAGTCATACCTTGCCGGTACTAGTGGTTAGGAGGAGTCGTAGCTAACCATTGAACAAATATCATGTACCATATAAGATACGACTCGTTCATACGAGCTGTACCCAATAGGTATTACAAGTGCCCAACACTTATACCCAGACCAGAACAATCACACTAAAATTTAGTTTCAAATTTTCATTTTATTTTCTTTACTTATTTACTAAGAATGGAATATTTGCAGGAACCATGACTCTAAAGAACTCTTCCTTATCTAAAAAAGCCAACAATCTGACTAAGCAAGAACTAATTGCGAGTGCAGAATCCAAAAATTCCTTGTTCAAGGTTTCCACTACTAGCAGTGTGAGAATTATATTAGGAAAACACCACGGTAAAAACTTCAATAATAGAGAAACCAGTTGAGAAAGAAAAGGGGAAAAAAATGGTTCCCTACAAATCTGAATCACCTCCAAAAGGCCTGAGAAGAAAGTATCCAATTATTTATATTCCCCACAAACCTCAGTCTACTGATTATGATGATGCTAAATAGAGTTTAGTAAAGGCTAGTTCTAAAGAAGCCCAAGATTCTAAAGAGGTAGATACTACCCCCAAAGATAGACAGAGCCCCCTACTTGCACTGACCACTACTCCGATGCCCATCATTGGCTAATGGGGGTACCTTAGTATGCAGGATACATTAAATAGCAGGTTTTTCCATTTTTCAGGTGGCAAGTTCAGAAGAGTACTATATCTTGATCAAAGATTAACTACTACCAGGACGTCTGAGTTACTGGGTTTTGAGGAACGGTTCGGGTAGTATGGATTTGAGTTCATGACATAAGAACCTAGAAAATATAATAAAGTCCTTATTCAAGAATTTTACACATTATAAAAGGTGGACTACAGTGGTAATACCCATAAAGCCAATTGTGGAAGGGTGGTGATCCTACCACGTCACTTATGATTCAGGGAGTTTAGGTTGATATTTCTTCTAGACTATTGGAAGATTATTGTATGGAAAAGATTATCAGGCTATGGTTAACACTAGTAATATGGAATATAGAATGGAGGAGATAAGAAAGATAACATGGAGAACTCTAGGTTTTGAGGAGAAAATAGTGATTTTTTGATAGATTATAGAGCGTATAGCCACAAATGGGAAAGGCTTTATGGATATTAGACCGACACCATCTATATCCAACTACTGGTATGATGTTATGATCCTGGTCCAAACAACTATAATAGCTAGGTTTATTGCTGGCTATGTGTTTGATGTTTCAAAATTCTTATCTCAGAAAATATGAGACTGTGTTATTGTAGGTGAGAAGGTGTTATTGGTATACCCTTTTATGATCACACAGTGATATCTAGCTATGGAGTGTTGGAACTCCTGGGTATTAAAGAGAAGCTTGAGTCTATGAGGATATTTGACTTCGTCCTAATTAGAGATGCAACCAACCCTTTGGCCCGATAAACGATAAAAACATTGGTAGGTATATTTCCTCAGGATGTTCAGATTGATACTGCAAGTGCAACAGAGGCTATTGAAGAAGGAGAAAAGATTGAGGTCTCCCATACTGATGTAGCTGGCACTTATAGTGCCCTACCCCTTTTCTAGTCAGTGCCACCCAGACCTCGAGGTATGCAATCTAGTGTCATTCTTATTTCACAGGAACATTGTACTAAAGTCGTGACATAATTATCCACACTGAAGGCTATGGTTGGGCATATAGAAGGAGGTGTAAAGACATAGATTGATGCATAATTGGAGAACCAAGACAGAAGGGTCCAAGGTCTCGTAGATACTTTTGATTTGAGGATCACTCAACAACTGAGTAGTGGGAACATGAACAATGTTGCTGATATAATATCCTAGGTTGCAGAAATTAACAGAATCTTTGTAGAGATTTATGAAAGACTACTGGTTGCTGAGCTTGTAGTTAAGACAATGATCCCTACTATCTATGTGCCTAATATTTGGGCAATACCATCATTTACACCAGTTGAGGAGATCGAAGAGCAAAGACTAGATAAGAAGAAAAAGAGGAGAAAAGACAAAGTAGCCAAGAAGAGGGCCAAAGCTAAAAGTATTCAAGATGAGTAGGACATGCAAACAAGAGTCCATGAGATGGCCTTGGGAAATGGTGGATCAAGGGCACTATTTATTGATATTGAGGGTGTAAATATTATGCCCCTAATTGTTATTGATTCAGTCCTGGCTTGTGGGATGGTAGCTGATGAGAGTGGGATTAGATCTGAGGGCCCCCATGCTGATATGGATACACCGGTGCCTTCTGCATCTAGGTACAACTTTCCATCCTCACTTGATTTATTTTTATAACACTGAGGGAAATGTAATAATTTTTGTTGGGGATAGGGGATTATTCCCAAAAATATGGGAGTAGCTAAAAAGTATAAGTAGCTAAGATAAAAAGTTTGTTATGACTTGCAGGTTTGATATAGACAACTGAGATAGGGGGAAAATCAGCGCACCTATGGCAGTGGATTATTTTTTTATATGATTTTTGGGGATTTTGAAAAATTTCAGCTGTAATGAATTTTTTTTTTATTTTTAATTTTTGGTTTTTAAAACACTGTTGATTCAAAAAGTTATTGTGAAAATTTGTGTTGAATTGTGCTAAAATAAAGTCGAAAAAAGTTAAGTCCCCTCCAAAAAATTTTGTTTTATTGCGTGATTTGTATACTTGTGTGGGACTACTATGAATTTGGTAATCGCATTAGGGTTAGGGATATTAAAAGTTATGGATAAAATAGTTGCTTACTTGGATAACTAGTACTTAGTAGGGTAGCCCTGTGCAAGTGCGTGTGAGGTCTACTGAGTTCCTAGTGTGTTGAAATCTATAACCGTCCTGGTTTCTTTTTCCTAGGTCTAGGATAGTTAGGTAGGAAGTGATTATAGGATATTTTTGTGTGAGTCCAATTAAGCCTAAAATGCCCTAACCAAATGAATGAATTCCTTTGATCCAAATGTTTGTGCCTTGATAGACCAATTTTTCTTGTTACACCTATCACCTTGCATTTTTACTTACAAGGAACATATTTTTTCCCTGGTCCTTCTTTGGACACTGTGCACCTCAACTCAGGCAAATTACCTAAGGTGAAGGTGGCTATCATAGGGGTGTGTGAGAGAAAATAAGCATGACGAAAGTGGGTAGAAGAAAAATAGTTAAAACTTGAGCAGACATAGTGAAACAAAAAGCTAAAATGAAAATCAAATGAGAAAGGAAGGAAAAATAGAAGCGAGAAAACAACACCTATCCAAAATTAGAATTTGCTTAAAAGAAAAAGAGAGACATAAGGATAGAAATAAAAAAAAGTTGAAAAGTAGGTGGACCCCACGAAATGTTTAGTTTCTAGGAGGTGTAGTCACTAAATAAATATTCATATGTATCATACAATACCTAAGCCTACGTTACCACCCAAATAAAGCCCTCTAGTGATATTACAGTGACTATCTAATAACTTAGGAAAAGATCATAATGGTAAGCCTATGGTATTCCGTGTGTACAGGTGATACTTCTTTATGAGTAAGGGAGTCAGTTGTTGTATGCCTAAATAGATTAGCTTATCCATACGAAGAGTGAATGGTATTTCATTGACTATGAGTGGACATGGGTTATGCTGTTAGGTTGCTAGATTGTTTAATAAATGTAATTTGTGTCTACGCCTAAGGGTCTATTGCTAATGTAATGCCATCATTGAATTCCTTAATGTTTCTATGTGCGCCTATATTGATATGCACAGTTTGAGTTGAACAGGTTAAAATTAGAAGGGGGACAATAAGATTTAAATCGAGTTGAAAATCACTTCCATGGGTCGCTTAAGATCTTCATGTTTAAGCATTGTCTCTGTGCTAGAAAATAGTTATTTGGTTTGGTTTTCCTGAGGACATGCAAAAGTGTAAGTTTAGGTGTTGATGTGTTGCATGGAAACACGACACTTTTGATTCTTAGAATCACAAATGTCTGCATAAACTTAGGATATTTTATTAGATATGATGTACTTTAGTGTATATTGTAGATAAAATAGATTTACAACAGTGTTTGACTAAAAAGAGAAGAAAAAGACCTAAAAAGACATATTCTGATTAGGATACGAGTCAGCTCTTTAGTCATAAATATCCAATATGACTTATATGCTGAATCGTATGCACAACAGAACCAAAAACCAACTAGTGGAGGTAAGTATGGGGAGGATACGACTCATGTATCTAAGTCGTAAGCTAGGATATGATTCATACAGATCATCCATAAGCACAACAAAACCTAAGCTACCATCAAGGAGTTAAAGTCTCCAAAATATATTAGTCGAAAGTCTAAGTACGACCCATATAGGGAAGTCATACACAATCCAATATTCAAAACATGGAAAGACTAAAGCTCCAGGTGGATACGATTGAAGGATACGAGTCATATTCTTAGGTACAATTCCTAAGAAGAAATCATATGCTGAACCAAAAGTTAAAGCCTTGTGAGAGAATACACTAGAACGGACACAAGAAGGCAGGGCACGACTTGTATGATGACGTATGAGTAAAGATCGAGCCGTATCAACTGTCGACATAACCTTACCTTTCCCATTTATATTATGATTTTTATGTTATATTGAGATACTATAAATACTTTAGGTTTTATCTTTTATTAGGTTACACTCTCTTATGATTTATTACAATACTTTCTCTATTATTCTTGAGATTTTTAGGTTTTATTCAATTGAAGACTTTGGAGTTTATTAATCTTATTCTTTTGTAATTGATTTTATGTGTTTTTTATTAACAACTATGGTTTATTGCACAAACATGAGCGGCTAATCTCCTTAACTAGGGTTGTGGGAACCCTCGAGGATTAGCTGCACAGAGCAAGTGTGATACTCATCTATTCTACGGTTTTTGCATTATCTTAATATTCTTCATGATAATTAATCTCAAGTAGCTGCAGTAGCTTAAGAAAGCCTGTATTTTCTTCCATCTCCATAAGGGAGTTTGTAATTGGGGAAAGAAGCTAATACAATGATTTTATATTTCTACCTCTATCTTTAAGTTCCTACATCTCATATAATTACTTTATCCTAAAAGGAAGGGTAAACTGAGGTTATAGGAAGGAGAAACAAGGTGATGCCTTGAGAGTTAATTGGTAAAGGGTGAGATTCATCTTCACGCTCACAAGGTGGCTGATGATACTTATATTGTAGATTTATAGGAAGAATAACAAAATAGTTAGGTTGATCATGAGAAATTTATGGAGTTGAGAAGCCAGGGGGAATACAAGCCTAGTGTTCATCTATTATTGTCTATAACTCAAAAACACTCAAGATTTTGTTATTGATACTAAAACCCCCTATTTACTTTCTTGTAGTGCTCATGGATTACATCAAGTCTAGAAATTATTCATGTTTTCCCTGTGGGATTGACCCCAATCAAGTTGGGTTATTATATTTGCAATCAACTTCATTATACTTCTATTTAGAGTATAGTATTAGGAGACATCAGTTAGTGGTTTGGATTGGTTTTTAGAATGGATACGACTTGGGTTGTTATGAATCGTATGGTTGGATATGAGTCGTTTTGATTTGGTAGTTCCTTCACTTGATCAGAGACTTAGTAAAATAACTTAGATCTAAGTATGAGTGGCTCACCATGAGCTATAAGCCAGGGTACGAGTCATACCATTGACTTAAATACTAAACAATGTTCAAACTTCTTATGACTCTATTCTGCCTAGGGTAGATGTCAAGGGTACTAGTTGTATCCTTGGGTACGACTTGGTTTGGGTAAATCATATGTTGGATAGTGTTAGGTCTAAGGAGGAGGAGGGTATAAGTGGTGGATACCACTCGTATTGAAGGGTATGATCGGTATGTGATCTTAGGTGTATTTATATGCCTAAGCACCACAACTTACCCATATTTTAGCTAAGTTTGGACAACAAAGTTCCTAGTTTCTTATGTTTTTACTCTACTTCTATATGATTGATCTAATTAATGTGATTAGCATGATTTCAGGTATTAATGAGGTAGATGGAGACATAATAGGACTATGGAATGTGGTTGGCATATGACACAAGAGAGAGTAGCAGTCTTGACCAAATGTGGCACCTAGAAACTATGTCCAAGATTAAATTGTCATTTATAATTAGTTTAGGGACTTAGAAGGAAATTATGAGAGAAAAGATTATTAAAAATACTTGATGCTGAATTTTTTATCGTTATTCATTATTCTGTATTATTTTGGATTGGAGCGTGGCAGCTTAGCACTGAAGGGAAAAACAATCAACTTCATCTTCTTCACCAAGATTGTGTTCACTTTTTTGTATGATGAATATTTTTATTGTGATTCTCATTTTATTCAGGAGTAGCTAAGTTTGTTAGTTAGGGTTATGGAAGCCTTGTATCATACAATCTATTTCTTTGGGTTTTTGAATTCATCATGTATTGATCTTCTTATATCATACTCTCTTCACTTATCTTGAATTCTCGTGGTTGTAAACATAGAGAATGTGCCTTAAAACTCAACTTGTTCGATAGAAAGATTGTGGTTTGGAAAAGAAAGTAGTGAAAAGTAAATTGGATTTTCAACCTCTATTTCATGTGTTAATGCCTTAATAGGATTAACTACTTGGAGATTTCGTATAGTTTTTGTAAACACTTTTGATTCGAGAGAACTAAAGTAAATTAGTCCTTGATGGATGACAAACACTAGGATTCTGTTATTGAATACAATACATTTCTCTGTAATCAAGATGCATGTATGAATTCGTAAATCCCATAGTTAGAAAGTATTAAAAACTACAAGGTTGACATAATCCTAGCTTGCTATTTCTCTGAATATAAATACTACTACACATATTTCATCTTGTTAAACTGAAACCATTAATTTGTGAACAGAATCAAATTCCCCCTTTTTGTTGAACGAAAACAAATGACTGAAAGTCAAATAATCTGCATAAAACTTAATTAGCACCATATTCCCAGTGAGTTTCTACCCCAACCTAGTTGGATTCTATATTTGACAGCGACCGCTTTCTCGCTCATAAGAGAGGTGTAATTTGGGAGTATCAAATTTTGGCGCCATTGCCAGGGAATACGGTTATCGATTGAGCTTATGTGTGTTAATTGACTATTATTCAAGTATTCTTATTTTACATTTATTTGTTGTTTTTGTTCGTTACAGGCTCATTGTTGTTTATACCATAAACCAGAAGTTCAGGAGAACCATTATTACCCTCCAATCCTGAACCTCATCTCATTAAAAGAATGGCTAACCAACAGGAAGCTGAAAGATTAGCTGCTTTGGCTAATACTCAATTAAATCAACAAAATGCAGATAACCCAAGTCAAGCACCTAATGTAGCTGAATAAGAACTGGGAGATGATGATTTTATTAACCCGACTAATTGGAGGCGTGCAGCGGAAGTAGTTGCACTTGTAAATAGAAATTGTCTATTCAGAGGAAGACTAGACTTCCAAGCTGTGTAGTTTGATATTTACAATGATGAGGACAATTTAGATAGAGCTAGATCTATAGGGGAAATTATTCTACCACCACTAGCTCCTGAGGTGAAATTCAACATCACCACTACTATGATCCAGTTACTGAATTTGAAAGGACTCTTTGGTGGATTACCTAGTGATGATCTAAATCTTCATTTGGTGAATTTCATCAGTATTTGTAAGTCATTTGATAATCTTGGAGTGGGGAAAAATTCTATTGGTTTAAGATTGTTCCCACTGTCTCTGTCTGGAGAGGCAACTATGTGGTTGAATGAGCTGACTCCTGATTCTATAACAAACTGGAGGGAATTGAAAGGAGCTTTCCTAGAAAGGTTCTTTCCTCCCTCAAAAATGTTATAGTTGAGGGATGAGACCAGCAACTTTAGGCAATTTGCTAGTGAAGCTTTACATGAGACTTGGGAGAGGCTTAAAAAGAAGTTGACTCAATGCCCAAACCATAAGATGATTGATGAACACTTGATGGAAATATTCTATAGAGCTTTGTACTCACTTACAAAGCCAATAGTGGATAATGTTAGAGAAGAAAATTTTGTGGAGCTCACCTTTACTAAGGCTGTGGACATGTTCAAAAGAATGAATAAGACAAGTAAAGCTTGGCATGCCAGAGATTTTGTGGTAGCAAGAAAAACTAGGTCTAATGTAATATCAGTAGACCAGCGCAGGAGAAAAGAGTAGTGTGATTAAGATATGGCTTATATGAAAACCCAGATGGATCTGCTCATGAAAAATTTAGTATCATGGAATGTAGAAAAGGTAAAACTTGTGGGGTCCCATGATAAGGTAGCTGAATCAAACACCAAGGAAGAGACTAACTATATGCATAACCAGGGGGTTTTCGGACCGGTGGTTAAATAAACCAAGGTTGAAACAATCAAGGAGATTGAAAGAATAAAAGTGACAGGAGTGGACTGTATATACAAACTGAAAGCCATGATAATACTCCCACCAGTTCCAGCAAAATATCCATGGAGGACAGATGGAGAAACTATTAAAGGGAGTTAAGGCGACCAATTCTGGGGTGACTATGATGAAGGGTGACATATCTTCCATGACTCAACTAGTAAATTCGCACTCAAATACTAGTAAAAAACTGAAATTGTAGATGAGCTAATTATCTATAGCATTCAACCGAAGACAGAATGGGACTCTACCAAGTGATACAGTTCAGAATCCAAGTACTGATGGATCGTGTATGGCTATTACCACTAGAAGCGGTAAGATGTTTTCTAGTTCAGGATTGGGAGCATCCTCTCATACTGATGCAGTCAAAATAGATTGGGAGATGGTTGATGAATCTTCAGTAGTACCAGTGCAGTTGGAAAGTTCGGAGAAGAAGAGTGCGGAAGTGGAACAACCACCTAAGCCAAAGCATGTTAGTAATGTGAAACAAGGCATAAGAAATAAGGTAAAAGTTGCTCCAATTGAAATTCCAAGGCCACCACCCCCATTTCCACAATGATTAAAGAAGAAAGAAGATGAAGGCAAGTTTAACAAATTTATGACTATGTTAAAGCAATTGACAGTAAACGTATCAATAGTTGAAGCACTTGAGCAGATCCAGGATATGCCAAATTTATGAAAGATCTTGTGACAAAGAAAAGAGTGGTAAGATAACAAATGGTGGATAATCTCCATCATTGTAGTGCTATTTATACAAGGTCACTAGTGCAGAAGAAGGCAGACCTAGGAGCATTCCCCATCCCTTACATAATTGGGTCTTTAGATTTTTCTAAGGCCTTATGTGATCTGGAAGCCAGCATCAATCTGATGCCGCTTGCTGTTTATAAGAAGTTAGGTTTAGGAGACCCCACACCCATAAACATGTGACTTGTAATGGATGATATATTGGTGAAAAAGACGATTGAGATTCTACATGATGTACTTGTAAAGGTGGCATATTTGAAATACCCATAATTTTGGGTAGACCATTCTTAGCAACCAGGAGAGTGTTAGTAAACCTGGAGTTGAATGAGTTGAAATTTAGGTTCAATGAGAAAGAAGTTAGTTTTCAAGTATGTTACCCCATAAAACAGCAAAAAGAGATGAGTGTCTTCTCGATTGTTGATGTATTCTACAAAGATGAACAAGCTATACCAGTTAAGGATAGGTCTATTATGGAGACCATAGTTGGTGTAGTTGAACTTGCAAGAAAGGATGTGAGCGACTTCAAAGTGGCTGGACTAGGAATAAAGCATTTTCTTGATCCAACAAATGCAGTACAAATGGTATAATCAATGTATGTTGACGAATTCTGAGTAGTCAAGATAATCGAGTCATGCGGTGATGTTAAATCAGGCAATTCATGGGAGGCAACGTATGGTCTTCTTCTTATTTTATCATGTTAAATAAAAATGCAAAATTCAGAGTCGAGCCATAACAAAAAATACGACACTTGGTGGGAGGCAACCCATCCTTCTAATCATTTTTAGTTATTTTTGATTAAGTGTAGGTGCATGAAGTACTAAGGAGGTGATAGGTAAAAAATTTAGTTTGGAATAAGCCATATCAAAGGTGGAAAGTTTAAGAGTAATGGGAATATTACAGGTAAGTTGGAGTGGTCAAATGTGTATGGATCGGGTCATGATTCGTGTTAGGGTCATAACCCGAATTATGTTAATCCGACCCAATAAGTTTTGCAGTGCAACTTTATTTTGTGATTTTTAATGACGTCAGTGGTGGTAGCATAGGGATCGGCCTGATAGGCCCGATCCCGGAGCCCACCACTAACCTTGATTATGAAAAATGGGGTGCATGACGTCCAATTCTATATAGGCCATGGAAAAGGCATCGCCTTAGACTTAGCCTAAGATCACCCTCACATATGCTATAACTTTGGCAATAGCTTATGCGTCACACACCTAACCGCACACCTTCACTTTCTTACTTGTGCGACTACCTATATGGTGCCTTGCCTAATTTGTGAGATACCTTATGCGGCGAACACTTACCCTTGTACGATAACATGTACGATGCAAACTGTAATGCACATGCTCACTGTTTATCTTATGTGATGACCAAAGCAATGCACACTTAAACATTTGCCTTCCCTTGTACGTCACATACCCTTCCCAATTTAGCTTAGTACCCGAATTTTAATTGGGTAAATCCAATCTGGATATCACTCTTTAATAGATTCCACACACTAAATGCCTAAAATCATCCTTATTTCACCCCTAAGCCATGCAAGATTTCTCTCTCACCATTCTCGTTGTCCTTCAAGATTACTCTTTGCTTAACAATCTCAAGAATTTTCCCTTTCTTTTCCAAATCCTCCATCTTCGAGGTAAGTTTTACTTTCTTAATCCTTTTTTATTGAGGCTTTATGTATAGTTACTTGATTTCTTGAGGGTTATAGATTAAATTCTTGCCATGGCTATGTCAAAGAGAGGTTTTGAGCATCTTTCAAAGATAAACATCATTATTATACACCATTTTTGTAGTACTTTGATCTTTTGCATGTGATTGAATTGGTCATGACTAATGTAGCTTAGTGTGTCGCCATTATTTTACAACTTACTTAATGGAGCATGGTGTTGGTTAAATCATATAAAAGTAAGGGTGTTTTATGTATATTTATATGTGGAAGCTCTAAGGCATACCTTTGTTCAAAAATTGTTTCATTAAAGTAAAATTGGTGGAATTGAAGTGAGTGAATTATATTGTGACTAATGTTGGTGCAGGATATTAAAGTGTATGTCGGCGAAGTCTGAGTACCCGACAATAACACTTAATTGGTTTATACTAACAAATTAAGTGTAGGGTGGTGACTTCATGACCTTCATCTTAATTATAGTTAGTTTTATTATGTATGGATGACATGGATGATGTGATGAATATAGGAAAAATAGCTCCAATGATGATCTCCATGTGGGTGGCATGACTCCTAATGTGGATGAGGAGTACTACAAACCAAGTTCTTTATCTTATTATTTGTACTGGGGACAGTGCTTAGCTTAAGTGAGAGGTGGCTGGTTACTTTGCTACTTGTTTTGTAAGAAAATAGGACCTTCTTCTTAGTATACTTTTTTGATAGGATTGGTTATTTTGTTTATTTTGTTTCTTGTTAGATGTTTGTTTGATTTAGTCATAATTACGTGCTTTTCCCGATGATGGATGGATGATGACCATATTAAGAGAAAATTAGTCATTTAATTTCATGTAACTTTTATTGTAGATCACATGAGATTATAACATAAGTAAGTGATAGATCATTACATTTGAAACACCTAGACTCTAGTTGTGACTCTTATTGTGATTGTTGGTTTTATTTCAATTCATTTAATTGTTGGGATGAGAATCTATAATGATCCTAATTGAGTTAACCATGTTCCATGAGTGTTTAAGAATGTTGTATATTTCTTATTGCAATTGATGCTAGAACTTGCCTGGTGTGTGTGCAAAGCGAAATAAAGATTATAAGCTTAGGAGATAATTTAGGCAATTCTTTGACAACCATTGTTCATGCCTTCTTTTGACCTACCTTTGCACATTATCTTAGGTAGCCCCGTTGAGCCTTCAGTTTGTTCTTTTGTTAGCCTCATATGTATCCTAACCCGTTCTTTAATAGACTGTAATTTGATCTAAAAAAATCCTAAGTGCTTTAAGGTAAAATCAATTTGAGTTAGGAGTTTGACCATAAGAGGAAAAAGGTGAAATTTAGGCCCCAAAGGCTATTTATTGGCGTGTAAAATTGATATGGTTGGGAGTAGGAAAAATAGTTGAAAAAGTTCCAAATTTTATCCTGGACATGTTAAAATGAACCTGTTTTGGCCGTGGTTCTTCTTAGACATTGTGCACCTTAACTAAGTCAAATCGCTTAAGTTGAGGGTGACTATCATAGGGGTGCATAACGTGAAATAGGGGCAAAAAAAATATTTAAAATAATAGCATACTCCTCCCATAGTGTTGGGTAAAAACAAAAGATATGGGTGGATGAAAGTGGTGTAAATTGGTTGTCAGAAATTGGTCTTAGTTGCATAATGTAGTGTATTAAAGGGCATAGGGAAGATAGTCACTATCTCAGTCTAAAATAGTCCTACCCATCCCTTAGCCATCATTACAACTCATAAAAGACCTATTTGATCCTATGCTTAGAGTTATGCTATTAGTGGAGAATTACACTAAGGGAAAGCATATGGTCATCAGTTTTAATTTGAGATTTCTTTGTGAGAGTGAGCACAACTTGATTGTTGTACCCATTTTTTTAGAAATTGCA
This sequence comes from Capsicum annuum, assembly GCF_002878395.1. Classification (NCBI taxonomy): domain Eukaryota; kingdom Viridiplantae; phylum Streptophyta; class Magnoliopsida; order Solanales; family Solanaceae; genus Capsicum; species Capsicum annuum. The sequence goes on along the minus strand of NW_025891987.1, from coordinate 124,392 downwards.
TGATTCTGAGTGATTATGGGTAACATTATTGTAGTGAGGGAACATGGTTGATGAAGGTTTGGTAATTTATATGATTTCTTTGCGTAAATGGTATACATGAATTTGCCAACTTAATGAGTCTATTCTTGAGGGTAGGTTGTCTCTAGTAATGATTCATGAATCTACTTCTTGCTCATAATTGTTGTGTGAGCCGATTTGAGCATCTTGGTTTTCCTTTGTGGGTATTAAAACTTACGTAATATGAATAAATGGATAAGTTGTTTGAGGATGAACAAAGCTTTAAGTGTGGGGTGGTGATCTTAGGTGTATTTATATGCCTAAGCACCATAACTTACCCATATTTTAGCTAAGTTTGGAGAACAAAGTGCCTAGTTTCTTATGTTTTTACTCTACTTCTATGTGATTGAGCTAACCAATGTGATTAGCATAATTTCAGGTATTAATGAGGTAGATGGAGACATAATGGGACTATGGAATGTCGATGGTATATGACATAAGAGAGAGTAGCAGTATGGACCAAATGTGGTGCCTAGAAACTATGTCCAATACTAATTTGTCATTTATAATTAGTTCAGGGACTTAGAAGGAAATTATGAGAGAAAAGATTATTAAAAAGACTTGATGCTGAATTTTTTATCATTATTCATTATTCTGTATTATTTTGGATTGGAGAGTGGCAGCTTAGCACTGAAGGGAAAAACACACAACTTCATCTTCTTCACTAAGATTGTGTTCAATTTAGGGTATGATGAATATTTCTATTGTGATTTCCGTTTAATTCATGAGTAGCTAAGTTTATTAGTTAGGGTTATGGAAGCCTTGTAGAATACAATCTAATACTTTTAGTTTTAAATTCATCATCTATTAATCTGCTTATATCATACTCTCTTCGTTTATCTTGAATTCTCATGGTTGTAAAATAACATAGAGGATGTGCCTTAAAACTCAACTTGTTCGATAGAAAGGTTGAGGTTCGGAAAAGAGAGTAGTGACAAGAAAATAGGATTTCCAACCCCTATTTCATATGTTAATTCCTTAACAGGATTAACTATTTGGAGATTTCATATTGTTTTTGTAAACACTTTTGATTTGAGAGAACTAAAGTGAATTAGTCCTTGATGGTTGACAAACACTAGGATTATATTTTTAAATACAATATGTTTCTCTGTAAGCACGATGCGTGTATGAATTCGTAAAGCCCATAGTTAGAAAGTATTAAAAACTACAAGGTAGACATAACCCTAACTTTCTATTTCTCTGAATTTGAACACTACTACACATATTTCATCTTGTTAAACTGAAACCATTAATTTGTGAACTGAATCCAATTACCCCTTTTTTTTTACGGAAACGAATGATTAAAAGTTGACTAATCTAAATACAACCTAATTAGCACCATATTCCCAGTGGGATTCGACCCCCACCTAGTTGGGTTCTATATTTGACAGCAACCGCTTACTCTCTCATAAGAGAGGTGTAATTTAGGCATATCAGTATGGTATAGTCTTACCCTATGATGAGATTTTTATGCAATTTAAGTGGGGGAAATCTGACATTTCCCCACTTAACCTATTAAGGACCCATGACTTATAATTCACTTGGGAGGTTATTTACCCTATTATTCTATTATTAAACACTTAGAAAACTCTCTTAAATACTTTACAATTCTCTCTAATCATCTTGGGTAAAGAAAGGCTAGGGTTTCACTAAGGAGGTCCATTTGGGGCTTGTGTTGGTGATTTATCTCTGTCATCTTCATCATCTAAGGCAACATATTTCTCCCTCATTATTAGTTCCAACTAAAGTTATGATTTTTACAATTTTTTCATGGCATGATTATTGTGTGGTTTTTGGGTTTTCAAATATATGTTTGGGTTTTGGTATTAATGGTTGGTTATGGTTTTTCTATGATTTAATTATGTCTTTACAAGCTTTAATGGTGGTTTGGATAATTGGTTGTATTAGAATGGTTAATTGATAATTGGAATTGGTTTTGGAAACACTATGCCCCCAACATGTTTGATAAACTTTCTATGATATTGCTTTTACTATATTAATTGACTTTTAATGGAATTATTGCATGGTATGCTTTGGAAATAGAATTCTAAATGGTTTAAATAGTCTGGAATGGTTAAATGGTAGGATTTGGTGGTCATGGTTATGGTGAACTATACTTTCTTGTAGGGTATTATAGGGTACATAGGATTCCCTAAGAAAAAATAATAAAGGAACACTTATGGGGAACATGGGAATCCTCGAGGTTAACTTGATAATGTAATCTATGGGTAAATGGGAATCCTTTTACATAAAATGGTTGGCTAAGAACAGTGAGTGTAAGTTATAGTCGGTATGATGATACCACTTCTTATAGCCTTGATTAATAACAAAGGAATAATGGTTTAGTTGTTTGAAATGGTTTTAATTGCGAAATAATAGTGGGGTATGATAACTAACCATAAAGGTGCGAGTCCAATGGACAGACACTAAAAACTCATGTCTGTCGACATGAGGGGTTAGTCATAGCAACCATATTTAATACTATGAGTTATATGGGAATCCTTTAAGTACATTGTACATATGTATCATGGAGAGCAAAAAGTACTTGGGAATCCTCTACTCTTATGGTATCTCCAGTTCGTGTAGCTACATGAACTTGGGCCCATTCAATAGGTTACACTGGACCCATATAGCCCATGGGTGGTTCTAGGATGGTTAAGATACATATACCTAGGTTAATGGTTTTAAAGTCATTCTAAACCCGATTTCCTTTCATGACATGGTTGTGTTATATATTTGTGTATGTGTGTGAGTTATTTGTATGCATATAGTTAGTTTACTTGGTTTTATGTGATGACATTATTTTATCCTTATCCTGAGTACTTGCTAGTATTCACCCACTAACCCATCCTCGGGTAGCTGTATCCCCATATAATGCAGGAACCCGCCATTCTACTCCTCCTACTTAGTGACCGAATTTTGGGATCAACTCGGTTGGATTAAAGTAGTGGGCTTCCATATTCTAGAAGTCTCCATTTCATGTTCATGGATATTTTTACATACTTTGGATATTGGTTTTTGCTATGGTTGGGGGCATGTCTCAAGTATATATTGGGTTTTTTGGATAGAGGCTTTTCTAGAACTACTATAGGATGGTATCGGCAAAATCAATGTTGGTGTTAGCCTTAGTATTTGCATCAGTAGGTACGTATACCATTGAACTAAATGTCTCACGGTTTCATTTTTTTATGTTATGTTATGGAACTTGGTTAGGTTATTATTTGGTTTTGACTTATAATTTTAGTTTGGACATGGTTATCTATTGGGTTTGGGGTGGTTGGGCTTGATTTGGGTCGATCTTGATTATAGACCTATCCCGAAGTATGGATTTGTGAAATTACATGCTATCTTGTCATATTTTCGAAATTCATTCAACTCAGGGTAAATGCTAGATGGTTGGGCTGGGTTTTAGGGGTAGTCTTTGGTCCTAGTAGGACTTGAAGACCATTACAACAAGGCCCTTGGTCGGGTCATGTAAAGTTTGTATCAGAGCCTTAGGTTCATGGTTAATTTAGAGTCCACAAATCTGTGTCAAGTAGAGTCTCTTTTAGGGGTGTGTAATGTGTCACACTCATAAAGGAGAGGCTACAAGGAATTTAGGAATGTTTCACTTTCTTGGTTTTCTATTTTAAACCTTGGAGTCTAAGTCTTGGAATCTCTTTTAATTCTAGTTTGTTCACTTTTCAAATCATGCCTCGACGATCTGAGATGCAAGGTAACTCTTTTGTCCCTGCTGGGGATAGTGTTTATGGGACTCGCACTACTCAGGGGAACCTTACTCGGTCTAGGGATCTAGTCCCTAATATTTCTAGAGTTCCACAAGATGCTACTAGCTCTCCGCAGTGTTAGGTGACTAATGCAGAATTTTGCCAATCGATTTATGTTATTGATCAGTTAGTTCGCTACTTAGGCTGATTAGGATGCATCTTGTGTCTCATCTACTGAGGCCATAAGGGTTGGGCAGTTTATGAAGATGAATCCTTTGACTTTTACTGGTGTGACGATGAAGGAGGATCTTTAGGGTTTCTTGGATGAAATGGAGAAAATCTTCAAGGTAATGTAGGCAGCGAATGTGGAAGGGGTGAATTTTGCTGCTTACCAACTTAAGGATATGGCATACTAATAGTACGAGGAGTGGGATAGGAATAGAGGTGATATTGAGGAGTCGACTATGTGGGAGAGTTTCTCTAATGATCTCTTGATCGCTTATTTTCTCTAGAGTTAAGGGGAGCAAAAGTGGAAGAGTTTATTATTTTAAGGTAAGGGAAAATATTTGTTAAGGAATATGCATTGAAATTTCATCAGTTGTGAAGGTATGCTCCGGATATGGTGTCTGATATATGGGAAAAGATGAGAAAGTTCTCATTGGGACTGTCTTGGGCGTTGATCCTTTAAATCAAGACTGCATTGCTGATTAAGGATATGGATATTTGTAGGTTAATTGTTCATATGCAACAGGTGGAGGAAGAAAAGAAAAAGCAGGCTGAGTTTGGGAAAAGAAAGGGTAAGAAGTTTAGGTCATCCAAAATAGGTGGTGCTCAATAAAAAGTGGTGGGAATGGCAGTAAGTGTCTAAAGAAGAAGTACGAGAGCTCTAGTTCCTTCTCTACAGATGGCAATCGTTATGCAAAAAAGTTGGGTGATAGGCGCCAATATGATGATGAAAATTTCTGGTCACAGATTGCCCAATATCAGGCAAGTGAAGCTTAGTCAGCCTCATCATGCCCTCTTTTTTGTTTCTGTGGTAGGTTGCTTAAGGTTTTCTATAATGAGGGGAAGGATACGTGTTTCAAATGTGGCCATCCAGGCCATATGATTAAATACTATCCGATTAGTAATGGTGTCTAGGGAGTAAGGCTCTAATTGTTTCATCCTCTACTCCTGGATAAATAGGTGTTGTTTCTGTATCTGTTTCTACTTATGGTAGTGGCGCAGGCAAAATAGGTTACATGCTATTGATATTTGATAGGAATCTGAGGCACCACCTAATATCATTATTGGTATGTTACAACTCTTTCCTCATGGCATGTATAGTTTTCTTGATATACACTCTACTTTTTCTTATGTGACCCCCTTTGTCGCTGTGTATTTTTGTTTTGATCCAGAGGTCATTTTAAATCCTTTTTCTATGTCTACCCAGGTAGGTGACTCGATTATTTGTAAAAGTCTATAAGGGGTGTGTGGTATTTGTTGGTGGTAGGAAGACTTTGGTGTATTTATTTGAACTTGATATGTTTGATTTTGATGCTATTCTAGGGATGGATTGGTTACACTCTTTTTATGCATCCTTAGATTGTCGGACCAGTAAGGTTGTCTTTATGGTTTCTAGTGAACCAATTATTAAGTGGTTGGGTGGTTCCCTAGCTCCTAAAGGGAGGTTTATTTCTTATCTTAGAGCTCAGAGGTTAATCTCTAAAGGGTGTCTCTACCATCTCATTTGGGCTAAAGATTCTAACTCGGAAGTTCCTTCTTTTTATTCGATTCCAGTAGTGAATAAGCTTCTTGAGGGATTTTCAGATGATCTTCCTAGTGTTCCTCCAAAAAGGGAGATTGATTTTGGTATTGATTTTGTTTCAGACACTCATCCAATATCTATTCCACCTTATCGAATAGCTCCAGCTGAGTTGACAGAACTCAAAGAGAAACTTAAGGATCTTTTGAATAAGGTTTTCATCCATCCTAGTGTATCCCCTTGGTGTACAATAGTTTTATTCTTTCGGCAGGAAGGATGGTTCTCTTCGGATGTGAATTGACTATAGGTAATTTACTAAGGTAATGCTCAAGAAGAAGTATCTACTTCCAAGGATAGATGACTTGTTTGATCAATTGTAAAATGTCAAATTTATGTCTAAGATAGTGTCACACCTCAAATCCCATTGGGGCGGACCGGCACCCGTAACCGAGGAGGCCCGGGAGAACCAGCTCATAACCTTATACTTCCAATGCATACCTCTATGACAACCCAAAATTCGGACAGCATCATGTCGCATATAAAAGGAAATAATCACGTGTATAAGCTCGAGCACACATATATATGTATATACAATACTTGGCCGTTGGAGCCATCACGTCTATTAACAAAATACCACCTTGACTGTACATCAGGTCTACAAAGACTCTAGTTAAGACTAATACACGTACTTGAATACACCTATATACGTACTTAAATACGGGGTGTTACAGATAGATCTTTGGTCTGGGTATCATCATGTTAAGATTAAGGAGGAGGATATACCTAATATGACTTTCTAAACACCGTATGGGCACTTTGATTTCCTTGTTATGTCATTCAGTTTGACTAATTCCCTGACGGTATTTATGGATTTGATGATCAGTGTTTTTAGGCAGTTACTGGATCTTTTTGTTATTGTGTTCATTGATGACATCTTGGCATATTCTAAGAGTGAGATGGAACATGCCAGTCACCTCTATGTGGTGTTGCAGACTTTGAAGGAGCAACAATTGTATGCCAAATTCTCCATGTGTGAGTTTTGGTAGAACACTATAACTTCTCTTGATCATATTTTTTCTTGTGAGAGAATCATGGTGGATCCAAAAAGGTGGTTGTGGTTAAGAAGTGGCTTATACCCATGAATCCAACCAACATTCAGAGCATCTTGGGTTTGGCTGGGTATTAGAGGCGGTCCATTGAAGGTTTCTCGATAATAGTTTCCCCATTTACTAAGTTAACTTAGAAGAAGGTAAATTTTTCTTTATCGGATTTTTATTAAGAGAGTTTGGAGAAGCTGAAAGATAAGCTAATTTTGATTGTGGTTTTGACATTACCTGAAGGTAATGAGGGGTTTGTGGTTTATTGTAATGTGTCCTGGGTGGTATTTGGTTGTGTTTTGATGTAACATGGGAAGGTAATTGCCTATGCTTCCAGGCAGTTAAAGGCGCATGAGAAAAATTATCCTACTTTATGATTTGGAGCATTTAGCAGTGGAGTTTTCTTTGAAAATTGAGTGGTATTATTTATATGGAGTGCATGTAGACATCTTTTCTGATCATAAGAGTCTACTGTATGTGTTCTCTTAGAAGGATCTAAATCTTAGGCAGAGGAGATGGTTGGATCTTTTCAAGGACTATGATATGAGTCTTCACTACCACTTAGGTAAAGCTAACATTATTGTTGATGCTCTTAGCAGGTTATCCATGGGGTGTTTGGACCATGTGAGAAAAGGGAAGCGGGAATCGGTGAAGGATATTCACCGCTTGGCTAATTTTAGGGTGCGTCTCCTAGACTCCGAGGATGGCGGTGTGATGGTTCTGGATGTGATTGGGTTGTCTCTTGCTATAAAAATCAATGGAAAACAAATGCTAGATCCTATATTGATTAAAATCAAGAGTGATATAGGTGGGAAAAGGGTGATGATGTTTTAGATCAGTGGTGATGGTACCTTGTGGTACTAAGGGCGGTTTTGTGTTCCTGATGTCAATGGTCTGCAAAAAAGGGTTTTGGTTGAGGTACGTGAATCATTCTATGTTATTTATACCAATTCGACAAAGATATATCATGATATCAAAGAGGCGTATTGGTGAAATGGTATGAAAAGGTATGTGGCTTATTTTGAGGCAAAATACATAGTGTGCTAACAAGTCAAAGTTGAGCTCATGAGGCCTGGTGGGTTGTATCAGGAAATGGAATTGTCAGAATGGAAATAGGAAGTGATCAATATGGTTTTAATACGGGTCTTCCCCGGTCCCAGAACCAATTTGATTAGATTTGGGTCATTATAGATAGGATGACAAAGTCTGCTCACTTCTTGTAGTGCGGACTAAATTTTTGGCTGAGGATTATGTGAGGTTATATCTTCATGAGATTGTAAAGTTGCATGGGGTACCTATTTCGATTATCTCAAATCGTGGTACACAATTTTCATATGACTTTTGGTGGTCCTTTAGGAAGGGGTTAGGAACTAAAGATAGTCTGAGTACTGCTTTTCATCCGCAGATGGATGGACAAGAAGAGATGACTATTCATACGTTGGAGGACATACTCTGAGCATGTGTAATTTATTATGGTGGAAATTGGGTTGAGAATCTACCTTTGATAGAGTTTTCTTACAATAATAGTTACCATTCTAGTATTGGAATGGCCCCTTTTGAGGTATTGTATGGTTGGATGTGCAGATCTCCTATCGGGTGGCTCAATCTTGGTAAGGTAGATAAGTTTGGTGTGGATTTGGTTTATCAGGATATGGAAAAGGTAAGGAAAATTTTGGATAGGCTTAAGGCTTCCCAAAGCTACCAAAAGTCCTATGCGGATATAAGGCGTAGAGTTTTGGAGTTGGAGGTTGGGGAAAAGGTGTTCCTAAAGGTATATCTTATGAAGGGAGTGACGTGGTTCAGTGAAAAGAGAAATACAGTCCCTAGTATATTGGTCCCTTTGTGGCTCTACAGAGGGTTGGTAATATGGCATATGAATTGTAGTTACCTTCTAGTTTGAGAACTATTCATCTAATATTTCATGTCTCTATATTGAGGATGTGTCTTGGTGATCCTTCTTCGGTGGTTCCTTTAGAGGGATTGGGTATCTCAGATTCTTTGTCTTATGATGAGGTCCCGATTAAGATATTAGATCAGAATGTTTTTCAGTTATAGGCCAAGGATGTGGCCTCGATTAAAGTTATAAGGTGGAATCATAAGGTGGAAGAGGCTACATAGGAAGCGGAAGTGGACATGAAGTCTGAATTTCCTCATTTTTTTTCTGTCTCGGATATTCATGAAGAAGGTATGTGTTCTTGATCATATCTTTATTTTCTAACTTAGTTAAAGGTTAGAATAGATCTTTGCATCTTTATTTTCTAACTTGGTTAAAGGTTGGATTGATATTTGATAATGCAAATGACTCTACTTGATTTCCTTGCATCTTTGTAAAAGGTAAGAGTGAAGGCATCTAAGGGGTGTAAATCGCATTTGTATTGACCTTGTTCGTCATTCAGGGATGAATAATCCTAGTTGGGGAGAGTGAAATACCCTGGGTTTGTGACCCTTAGAAATTTTTTTAGGTTTCTCGATTTTGGACAACATTCGACTAGTGGGTACCAGTCATATAATGGGGTTTATGTGATATGCCTTTATCATATGCTGACTAGTGTTGGTTGGTGGATTAGATTGTTTCTGTAATGGGTACAACTTGGGTTGGTACTAGTCATATGGTAAGATATGCATGGTTTGGTTTGGGCTTTTCCTTCACTTGATCTGAGACTTAGTAAAATAAATTGGATCTGAGTACGAGTGGTTCACGATGAAACGTAAACCATAATACGAGTCTGTCATGACCTGAGGCTATACCCTACTCTTTCCAACGGTGATTAAGGCCACAAGTGATCCCAAGCTAACCTATGAACTGATACCTATTGTATGGTCTGAATAAAATGATAGTAACATAACATGTTCGGAAAATAAATCAATAAGGTACTATATTTCGGATATGCCTTTTATATATTGGTACGCTAGATAAGGACCAACTAAAATACATATAGTAACTAAACATAGATGCATGAACAAGTAAAACTGAGGATGCAAGACCAAACATAAACATGTACTAAAATAACTTATAAATTTGAGTGATTGAATCACCATAGTATCACGACTGGATAACTGAAGTCTGTATACTTGGTCAAACAAGACTGAACTGATCTAGTATGAATGCTACATTGAGACTGTGGGAGCTAGCTATATCTGACATGCCCTAATTTGAGCTATCGTGCTCCAACTTGTAATCCAGTTCGAAGGGTGCTAGTACAAGGGTATCGACACATAAATAACGATGTGGATCCACAAGGTTGATTTCCCAAAGGACGAGGGTGTCATGCCTCTAATGATTAGGGACCCTTCAAAATCTATGGTGGTGCTGTAGGTCTAGAACTTATGGACTGCTACTAATGACCGATGCCTCTACTAACAGGAGAGTCGTCATCCCTTAGTTCACTCGTTACTAAGCGTTACTCCCAACTGAATAACACTGTGATATTAGTCGTTCAACATGATATGTACTGTACTTGTAAGTGCTCACCATGAATACGATATTCTTAATGTAAAACTATGGTCTAACTAACTTGTTACTTGAAAATACAGAAATGTAAAACACATAGGTGTCATCTGTTCATAACCCGAAAACACCGAATTGATTACAAAAATACGATACCAATGCTTAAAATAGTGGTATGGAATCATATTTCAAAGACCCCATAACATAAGACATTTTAACAAATAGGTGAGAAAAATTAATTTTGAACACAAGAATCTGTTAAAAAAGAGAGGGCAACATATTGACATGGTTTAATATATAATTGATATTGTAACATGATATCTGTAATACCCCGGGAAAATTTTCGTTGAAATTTTGTGCTTAAACGTGTTGGGTTCTATCTTCTAGAATGAATTAAAAATTTTCCATGCAAAATATCAAAGATTATGACCCACCATTGTGTAGCGTATCGAATAATCTTTCCAACAATATGTGTATCATCCAAAATGGACACCTGAGCGACGAGTTATGAACATTCCGATCGAACCATGAATAGTAGTGAACAGTAAAACGTGCAGGATAAAGTACTGAGGCATGGTGTATTTTTCTCTAAATTTAAACGACCATAACTCCTTGTACATAATGACCTGGGTAATTTACTATATATCAACGAAAAGCTCTGTGAGTCCTCTTTCCAATGAAATTGGTTTCATCCAATTTGTCTATCGGAGCTAAAAGTTATAGTCGATCTACTTTAGCCTATCAAAAGTGAATTTTTGGATCAACTTCAAATGATCATAACTCCTCGTAAACAATGATCTGGGTGATATACTACATATCAACGGAAATATATGAGAGTCCTCTTTCTAATGAAATTGGTTTCATCCAATTTGAATATCGGAGTAAAACGTTATGGTTGATCTACTTCAGACTATCAAAACAGTCCACCAAAGGACAGATTCGAGAATTTTTTTGATTTTTAGGGTCGCTTTGGTCATTCCCCCTCACCCAAAATCCATCCAAACCCTATATTAAAGCCTATTAGAAGTATTATATGTTATATTTCATCAAACACCCTCAAAAAGAAAACCCTAAGCTCCTACATCCACCTTCAAGAACCTCCAAAGTTTACCATTAATTCTGCAAATTTATTGAAGATTCCAAGTTCCTAGTTCAAGAAATCCAAGAACCATCATTCAAAGGCACGATTAACATCTCAAAAAGGAGTATCGATCTAAAGTTCATCATTCAAGGTATGTGGGGTTTTTCAACAAGAACTCTCTTCCGTTCTTGTGCCCAAAAGTAATTTTCTTTACAAAGGCATGATTTTTATTTGATTTTTATGAATTTGAAGAATGAACCCATATCTTATGATGATTATTATGAAATCTTTATGTTTATGATTTTGAAAGATGAATTTACATGTATGATGATATAAAGTATGAATCTTGAACGATATTTTTCATGATTTTGATATTTGGGTCGTGAATCCCCATTGGAAATTGTGGTTTTTTAGGAAGTGTGTTATTAGTACGTTGATGTTGAATATTTGAGATATTTTGAATGATTTGACCTTTTGGTCTTTATGGAGTTATTTTGAACTTAAGTGTGAAAGAAATCCACAACATGGTTGATTTTGATAGATGAGAAGCATGATGGCTCCCGATGTATATTTATATATTAATGAAATTGTTTTGTTGTGGATTGTCTTTGAAATGATCAGAGCTAAGTCTGGGAGAAATCTTTAGCACCGAGTGGGAGGTATAAAGTGAACTTACTTCCCTAGAACTACGTGCCCCCATAGGAGTGAGCCTGAGGCTGATTTATATAGTCATCACTAGCTTGTGTGGATTTGATATCAATGTTCCTACTCTGATGGCAAGGATAGGACGGCTCTCCCCAACGTGGGATGTACATTGAACTCCATGTAACTCACATGGTTTATGTTGGTTATAGGATCTCCTAGTGTGTGTGTGTTTCCTTGTGTCTATGGTGAATGGTGAAGTGATTTGAAAGTTGAATTGGGAAAGTTATTCTTTCTAAAGATTTAAATGATATTTACATTATGAGAATTGATATTCTTGATGAACTGAAAGTGATTGACAAATTATATGATGACTCACATGTGTTATTGTACTTATTTCATCCTCTCATAATTATGATGATTTTCTTCGGGCTATGTGAGTCTTTCATATATCCTGCATATTTCTTATAAATATTTATGATGATGATATTTATACAACTGCATCCACCCCCCATATACTCGGTTTCTTTCCATGGTACTGACCCACATCTTCGGATGTGGGCTGTATTTTCTAGGAATATAGGTTCAGGTGCTCAGTTTTAGGTTCAACAGCGATTCTTCAAGCACGCTGTTCTACATCCTCTATTGTGGTGAGTCCTCATGTTTCGATGACGTGATGTCTGATGTTGGTTTCACGGAATTGTTTACATTTGATAACTGAGTATGAGTCAGTTGGGGCATGTCTCAATGGCTTGCGCATTTTATTGATTTTCTTAGTGGCTTGTCAGACTAGTATAGATGTTGGGAGTTGACTAATAAGTCGTATTTTGTTATCTTTCTGAAATTCATTAATTCTTGGATGATGATTACTCTGTTGATATTTGAGGGTTATTTATTAAAACCCCGTTGATTTGTGTTAAACTAAATAAAAATGGCTCAAAGGGTTAGCTTGGGTCTACTGATATCCTCAACCACCGTGAGACGCTCCGGGACCCATTTTCTGGGGCGTTACAAACTTGGTATCAGAGCCTAAGGTTTTATGGTGTCCTAGGGAATCTGACAAGCTGCATTAAGTAGAGTCTTGATCATCGGTGTGTAGCACGCCATATCTATGAGCAAGAGGCTATAATATGTTTTAGGAAAAAGTGTGATATTTTCTTTTCGAAGTCTATCATGCTTAAAGTGTCTCTCTCTGCTATTAATTCATGCTATCCTTTTTCAAAAATATATCTCCACTTCGAGCGAGAAAATAATGATGGTCAGCAACCTAAACCAGCTGACCCATTGATTAAAAACGTGTCTCATGTTGAATTTTGGGCAGCCTTTCAGGCACTGGCCCAAGCTATTACTGCAAATGTTTAGGCCAACCCAACCTCGGTTCCACAATAGCAGGGAGGTGATTCAGCTACTGCCAGGATCCGTGAATTCATGCAGATGAATCCACCGAAATTCTATGGGTCAAGTCTGATGAGGATCCACGATTATTTTTAGAAGAGGTGTGGAAGATTACTCAGGTGATGCATGTATCTGAGGAACATAGTGTGGAGTTGGTTGCGTATAGGTTGAAAGACCTTTCTTACGACTGGGTTATTTCTTGGAGGAAAGGTAGAGGTGAGGGAGTTTTCCCTATAATTTGGCAAGAGTTCCAGGATGCATTCCTGGATAAGTTTTTCCCTTTGGAGATGAGGGAGCAGAAGGTGGAAGAGTTTATGAACCTATGACAGGGCTCTATGACTGTTAGGGAGTACTGTCTAAAGTTTAATCAGTTGGCCAAGTATGCTCCTGGCTTAGTGGCTGATAATCGAGCTAGTATGAGTAAGTTTATGACTGGAGTGTCTAGTTATGTGGTTAAGGAGTGTAGGTCTGCTATGCTCAATAGTGAGATGAATCTTTCTAGGTTAAGGGATCATGCCCAATAGATTGAGGCAGACAAGATTAAGGAGAGAGATAGAATGAGAGGAAATAAGAGAGCTAGGTCCGAGCAGTACAGACAGGGTCAGACTAAATCACAGGGAGGGAGTCACCCTCAGTATCAGGATCGTTCGTCTATGCCAGCACCGTTATCTGCTAGTACTCCCATGCCTAGAGATAGGCAGGAGCAAGGTACCAGGTCATATGCATCCAGGTCCCAGTATAGTGATGTCAGTAAGACAAATCATCCCCTGTGTCCTAAGTGTGGTAGGGTTCATTCGGGTGAGTGTTGGGGTGAGAAGAGAGGTTGTTTCTAGTGTGGTGACATGGGTCACAGAGTTAGAGATTGTCCACATGATGGACAAGGGCATCGTGACTATCGCCCTCAGACCCAGACTCAGACTGTTAGTACTCCAGTTCCAGCGACTCGCTCAGCCCCAGCTCAAGGCACCTCTTCTCGTAATGCTGGTGGACAGCGCCAGAATAGATTCTATGCTTTACCGTCCTACCAGGAACAGGAGGACTCTCTCGATGCATTACTGGTATGCTTTGTATATTTCAGTTTGATATGTATGCTTTGTTGGATCCTGGATCCAGTTTCTCATATGTTCTACCTTTGATCACTGTGAATTTTGAAATGAGTCCTGAGATTATTCTTGAGCCTATCCTAGTTTCTACCCCAGAGGGTGATTCGATTGTTACCCAAAAAGTCTATAAAAAGTGTCCTATTACCGTTTTTCATAGAGTCTTGTTGGCTGATCTGATTGAGTTAGACATGGTAGAGTTTGATGTGATTCTGGGTATGGACTGGTTGTATTCTTCTTATGCCTCTATTGATTATGGAACCCGAGTGGTCAAGTTTCAATTTCTGGGTGCATCCATGTTTGAGAGGTTGGGGAATTTTGTGTCACCCAAGAGTTATTTTATCTCTTACCTTAAAGATAGAAAGCTTATTTCCAACGGGTGTATTTGCCATTTGGTTAGAGTCAAAGACACTAAGTCTGAGACTCCAACTCTCTAGTCTGTTAACGTCGTCAATGAGTTTTCTAATGTCTTTACGGATGATCTCCCAGGGATACCTCCTGATAGAGAGATAGAGTTCGGGATTGATCTTCTTCCTGATACTCAGCATATTTCTATTCCTCCTTACTATATGGTCCCTGTAGAAATTAAGAAGTTGAAAGAACAACTCAAAGATCTACTAGATAAGGGTTTCATAAGGCCCAGTATTTCTCTTTGGGGTGCTGCTATGTTGTTTGTGAGAAAGAACGATGGATCTTTGTGTATGTGTATTGATTACCTCCAACTGAATAAAGTCACCATAAAAAATAAGTAACCCCTTCCGAGAATAGATGATTTGTTTGACCAATTGCAAGGTGCAAGTTATTTCTCAAAGATAGACCTTCGTTTCGGCTATCATCAACTCAAAGTTAGGGAGTGTGACATCCCAAAAACTGCTTTTTAAACTCGTTATGGCCATTTTGAGTTTCTTGTTATGTCTTTTGGGTTAACTAATGCCCCAACAGCTTTCATGGACCACATGAATCGAATGTTCAGATCATATCTGGATATGTTTATGATAGTGTTCATCGAGTATATACTGGTGTACTCCCGTAGTGAGGATGAACATTCTGATCCTCTCTGAACTGTCTTGTAAACCCTTAGAGATCACAAGTTGTTTTCCAAGTTCAGTAAGTGTGAGTTTTGGCTAAGGTCAGTTTCTTTTCTGGGTCATATCATTTCTTCTGAGGGTATTAGAGTTGATCCCCAAAAGACTGAAGCTGTTAGAAATTAGCCTAAACCTATTTCTCCAACTAATATCCAAAGTTTCTTAGGTTTAGCTGGCTATTACCGCCGTTTTGGTGAGGGTTTCTCCTTTATAGCATCTCTTATGACTCGGTTGACCCAAAAGAAAGTGAATTTCTTGTGGTTCGAATTTTGTGAGAAGAGTTTTCAGGAGTTGAAGACTTGACTCATTTCATCCCCTATTTTGACTTTACCTGATGGTGTTGATGGTTTTTTGGTGTACTGTGATGCTTCGAGAGTTGGGTTGGGTTGCATATTGATGCAGAAGAGTAAGGTGATAGCTTATGCTTTGAGACAGTTGAAACCCCATGAGAAAAATTACCCTACCCATGACCTTGAGTTGGCTGCTGGTGTGTTTGCTTTGAAAATTTGGAGACACTATTTGTATGGTGTCCATGTTGATGTTTTCACTGATTATAAGATTCTGCAGTATGTGTTTACCCAGAGAGAATTGAATCTTAGGCAGAGATGATGACTAGAATTGTTAAAGGACTATGATATGAGTATGCTGTACCATCCAGGCAAGGCCAATGTTGTGGTGGATGCCCTAAGTAGAGTGTCCATGGGTAGTGTTTTGCATGTGGTAGAAGGTAAGAAAGAGTTGGCTCATGATGTACATTGTTTGGCTAGATTGGGGGTTAGGTTGTTTGACTTTGCTAAAGGTAGTATAGGGGTTCAGAGTAGTTCCAAATCCTCCTTGGTTTCGAAAGTGAAGGAAAAACAATACTTAGATGCTAGTTTGGTTAGACTGAAGGAGTCAGTCAAGGACCAAAAAGTATAGGTTTTCTCCCAAGGGGGAGATGGTGTGTTTAGATTGCAGGGTAGATTGTGTGTCCCGAATGTTGATGATCTAAGATAGAGGATTATGGCTGAAGCATACGGGGCATGATATTCTATTCATCCTGGTGCCACCAAGATGTACCAAGACTTGCGGGAAATCTATTGGTGGAGTGGCATGAAGAAAGATATAACAGCGTTTGTAGCTAAGTGTGCAACATGCCAACAGGTTAAGGTTGAACACCAAAGACCTGGTGGTATGATGCAAGAGTTTAGTATTCCCACCTGAAAGTGGGAAGAGATAAATATGAACTTCCTGATTGGTTTACCTCCTTCCCGATGCCATCATGATTCTATTTGGGTTATGGTTGATAGGTTGACTAAGTCTGCTCATTTCTTGCCTGTTCATACTTTATATACTGCTAAGGATTACGCTAGATTGTATATCCAAGAGCTAGTCAGACTGCATGGAGTTCCCTTGTCTATCATTTTGGAAAGGGGTACTCAGTTCACTTCGTAATTTTGGAAAACTTTTTAGAAGGGTCTTGGTACCCAAATGCTTTTTAGTTTTGCTTTTCATCTGCAGACTGATGGTCAGGCTCAGCGGACCATCCAGACCTTAGAGGATATGTTGAGAGCTTGTGCACTTGACTATAAGGGATGTTGGGATGATCACTTACCATTGATACAGTTTTCTTACAATAACAGTTTCCACTCTAGTATTGGCATGGCTCCGTTTGAAGCCTTGTATGGGAGGAAGTGTAGATCACCCATAGGTTGGTTTGAGGTGGGTGAAGCGGCTGTGAGTGGTACTGATTAGGTATTTGAGGCTATTGAAAAGTTAAGTTGATTAAGGAAAGGTTGAGAACTGTACAGAGTCGTCAGAATTCATATGCGGATGTTAGAAGGAGAGACCTTGAGTTTGAAGTTGGTGACCCAGTGTATCTGAAAATTTCACCCAAGAGGGGGATGAAGAGATTCGGAAAGAAGGGGAAGCTTAGTCCCCGTTATATTGGTCCTTACAAAATTCTTAGCCGTGTTGGTAAGGTAGCTTATGAAGTTGAGTTGCCTTTCGAGTTGTCCTCTGTTCATCCAATATTCCATGTCTCCATGCTTAGAAATCATATTAGCGATGCTGTGGTAGTGGATTCCTCTGTGAGTGCTGACATTTGAGAAAATCTTTCTTTTGATAAGATTCCTGTTGAGATTCTTGATTTCAATGTCCGAAGACTAAGGAACAAAAAAGTCCCTTGGTCAAGGTGTTGTGGTGAAACCAATTTGTTTAGGGTGCAACTTGGGAAGCTGAGGCAATATGCGATCCAAGTACCCGCACCTATTTTTTGCAAACTCTGATTAAGCCGAAGCTACCGTTCTTTCCTAAATCATGCATTTTTGATAAAAGTTGCAGCAGTTCAGCAGTCATTTATTATGTGTTCAGCTGTAGTTTCTTGAATTTATGCATTCTATGTTGCATTCGGAGTGAGAAACGATGTGATGATGAGCCTAACGAATGGTTTCAGCGGTATTCTCTATTCCTTGTCTAATCTTGGCATGTCTAGCTTCATTCGAGGATGAATGTTCCCAAGGGAGGGATGATGTAATACCTCGGGAAATGTTTCGTTGAAATTTTGTGCGTAAACGTGTTGGGTTCTATCTTCTAGAATGAATTATAAATTTTCCATGTGAAATGTCTTAGATTATGACCAACCATTTCTTAGAGTATCAAATAAGGTTTCCAACGATATATGGATCATCCAAAACGGACACCCGAGCGACGAGTTATGAACAATCTAATCGAATTGTGAATAGTAGTGAACAGTAAAACATGCAGGAAAAAGTACTGAGGCCTGGCGTATTTTTGCTCCAACTTTAAACGATCATAACTCCTTGTACATAATGATCTGGTTGATCTACTATATATCAACAAAAATCTCTGTGAGTCCTCTTTCCAATAAAATTGGTTTCATCCAATTTTTCTATTGAAGCAAAAAGTTATGGTTGATCTACTTCAGCCTACCAAAAGTGAATTTTTGGGTCAACTTCAAACAATCATAACTCCTTGTACACAATAATCTGGGTGAGATACTATAAATCAATGGAAAGATATGAGAGTCCTCTTTCTAATGAAATTTGTTTCATCCAATTTGAATATCGGAATAAAATGTTATGGTTGATCTACTTCAGACTATCAAAATAGTCCACCAAAGGATAGATTCGAGCATTTTTTTAATTTTTAGGGGTGTTTTGGTCATTCCCACCACCCAAAATCAATCCAAACCCTATATTAAAGCCTATTAAAAGCATTATATGATATATTTCATCAAACACCCTCAAAAAGAAAACCCTAAGCTCCTACATACAACTTCAAGAACCTCCAAAGTTCACCATTAATTCTGCAAATTTATTCAAGATTCCAAGTTCCTAGTTCAAGAACTCCAAGAACCATCATTCAAAGGCACGATTAACATCTCAAACATGAGTATCGATCTAAACTTCATCATTCAAGGTATGTGGGGTTTTTCGACAAGAACTCTCTTTCGTTCTTGTGCCCAAAAGTAATTTTCTTTACAAAGGCATGATTTTTAATTGATTTTTATGAATTTGAAGCATGAACCCATATCTTATGATGATTATTATGAAATATTAATGTTTATGATTTTTGAATATACCTGTGTGGTGATAGAAAGCATGAATCTTGAACAATATTTATCATGATTTTGATATTTGGGTCATGAATCCCCATTGGAAATTGTATTTTTTTAGAAAGTGTGTGTTATAAGCACGTTGATGTTGAATATTTAAGATATTTTGAATGATTTAACCTTTTGGTCTTAATGGAGTTGTTCTGAACTCGAGTGTGAAAGAAATCCACAACGTGATTGATTTTGAAAGATGGGAAGCATGATGGCTCCCGATGTATATTTATATATTAATGAAATTATTTTGTTGTGGATTGTCTTTGAAACAATCTGAGAAAAGTCCGAGAGAAATCTTTAGCACCGAGTGGGAGGTATAAAGCTACCTTACTTCCCAAAACTACGTGCCCCCGTAGGAATGAGCCTGAGGCTGATTCATATAGTGATCACTAGTTTGTGTGGATTTGATATCGATAGTCTTACTCCGATGGCAAGGATAGGAAGGCTCTCCCCAACATGGGTTGTACGTTAGACTACATGCAGCTCATATGGTTTATGTCGGTGTTAGGATCTCCCAGTGTGTGTCTGTTTCCTTGTGTCTATGGTGAATGGTGAAGTGATTTGGAAGTGGAATTGTGAAAGTTATTCTTTCAAAAGATTTAAATGATATTTACATTGTGAGAATTGATATTCTTGATGAACTGAAAGTGATTGACAAATTATATGATGACTCACATGTGTTATTATACTTATTTCATCCTCTCATGATTATGATGATTTTCTTCGGGCTATGTGAGTCTTTCATATATCCTGCATATTTCTTATAAATATTTATGATGATGATGTTTATACAACTTCATACACCCCTATATACTCGATTCCTTTCCATGGTACTGACCCACATCTTCAGATGTGGGCTGCATTTTCTCAGAATGTAGGTTCAGGTGCTCAGTTCTAGGTTCGACAGTGATTCTTCGGGCACGCTATTCTACATCCTCTGTTGTGGTGAGTCCTCATGTTTCGAGGATGTGATGTCTGATGTTGGTTTCACGGAATTGTTTATATTTGATAACTGAGTATGAGTCAGTTAGGGCATGTCTAAATGGCTCGCTGGTTTTATTGATTTTCTTAGAGGCTTGTTAGACTAGTATAGATGTTGGGAGTTGACCAATAAGTTGTATTTTGTTATCTGTCTGAAATTCTTTTATTCTTGGATGATGATTACCCTTTTGATATTTGATGGTTATTTATGGAAACCCCGTTGATTTATGTTGAACTGAAAGAAAATGGCTCAAAGGGTTAGCTTGGGGCTACTCGTAACCTCAAGCACCGTGTGATGCTCCGGGACCCGTTTTCTGGGGTGTTACAATATCATTTCAATATTACATGGGAACTTGAAATTTATAGCATGGATTAACCTAATTTTTCATGGGGTCATATGAGAACATGGATTGAGTCAATTTACTAAGGAATAACATGGATTGAATTCATCTAGAATATTTGAAAATCCTACAATGAAGGAAAAACTGATACTTTAACCAAAGAAAGGGTTTTGGGGTTAAATGGGTGGAAGGAGCCATTGATGAATACCCCACAAACCTTAATTGAATGAATATTTGAAGAAATATTGAACTGGAAGCTTAAATTCTTGAGTTCATGAGAGATGATACTTGGATTTTGTTTTTAGTAAGAGGGGAAGGGTTTATGAATCGCGTACTAAATGTTACGGTTGAGGGAGCGGAATTGACGTTTTTAAAGACCCCTTATTTCGTTTAGGAGTGACTAGGTACGGTTTTAGGGGTGTAAAAAAACTTCAACACACTTGATTTAAGTAAAAATAGAGCAACTTTGGCAGTAGGCCATTTCTGTGCGGCGAATGCCAGTCATACACCTTAGGTTTACGGAGCATTCCAATCTCATAATTTAGGTTGTCCGCCCCTTGCCAATTGCACACCTCATCTAGTGGTTGTTTGCTATTGTCATGCGACGCACGAACTTTGCATTGTCATAAATTTTTGGTTGGGTATCGGATTAAGGAGAAATTGGTATCGTTGGGTAGATAATTAAATTATCTAAAATTTGGTGGGTATTGAGATACAAAATTCCATATAGTTAAGATTTCTTAAGCGTTCAAATCAGACCCTTATGGAATTGAATACAGAAATACTGCCGAATTAAAGGCTTTTAGCTCACTTTGCTCTAAGTGATTCCTATGAGTATTTTTACACCTTATAAGCTCTCTTCACACCAGACCAATGATCATGACACATGCTTTAAAATAAAATTCATGGACTTAAGAGTTTACAAACGTAGAAACAACGGTTTAAATTCTAGCTCAGAAATACGAGGTGTTACATTATATCCCCCTTGGGATCATTCTTCTTCGAATGAAACTATTTAAGATGAAGAACTTAAAAGGCTGAGATTGTACACTAAATACTTATGATCTGAACCATGATTATGTAGCCAAATCTAAAATATAATACATAGACTGCACTGAGTTTCAGGAATACGTACTATGACATGAGGATGGTTATAGAGCTAAGATAGAGAATGAGTGAGTCGATCTAATAGAAACCATTACCTCAAGATAAGTCTAAATTTGTAAGGAATAGATGGGGATACTTGTCTTACCTATCTGCTTCTGCTCCCAAGTGCCTCCTTTAACGAACTGATTTCGCCTTAGGACCTTAACCAAAGAAACTTCTTTATTCCTTAGCCTACGAATCAGACGATCAAGGATCTTAACTAGGATTTATTTTTAGCAATGGCTATCCTTAATATCCAAACTTTCTAAAGGAACAATAGAAGTTGAATCACCAATGAATTTCTTTAATAAAGAAACATGGAACAATGGATACACTGACGCCAAATCTGTAGGAAACTCTTCCTTATAAGCTACCTTCCCAAAATAGCTCAAAATTTTGTATGGTCCAACATAGTGGGGAATGAGATTTACCTTCTTTCCAAATCTCTTCACTCCTTTCATAGGCAAAATTATTAAATAGACTAGGTCACAAACCTTAAACTCAATATCCCTTTCTCGAAATAACTAAACTTTCTCCATCGCCTTAAACACTATATGTTCCTATCAAAGTATTCTCTCCTACTTCAAACCAACCAATAGGAGATCTACATATCCTCTAATAGAGAACCTCAAAAG
Source organism: Capsicum annuum (assembly GCF_002878395.1). Taxonomy (NCBI): domain Eukaryota; kingdom Viridiplantae; phylum Streptophyta; class Magnoliopsida; order Solanales; family Solanaceae; genus Capsicum; species Capsicum annuum. The sequence goes on along the minus strand of NW_025891987.1, from coordinate 102,323 downwards.
GAGCAATCTGAATACTTGAGTGATGAATATTGTTGTAGGTGAACTCAATCAAGGTAAGTGTTTATCCCAACCACCTTTAAAGTCAATAACACACACCCTCAATATGTCCCTTAAGTCTGAATGGTACTCTCTGCCTGACCATCTATTTAAAGAATGTTGTACTAAGGTAAAATTAGGTACCATGGCCCTTCCGAAAAGCTTTCCAAAAATGAGAGGTAAACGGAGTACCTTTATATGAAATTATAGACAAAGGGGCCAAATGCAATTTCACCAAATCCTTAAGATAAATTCTGGCATAATCCTCAGATGAGTATGAAGTATGAACTGATAAGAAATGTGATGAGTTTGTCATTCTATCTATAATGACCCAAATTGAATTATTTTGATGATGCGTACGAGGCAATCTTGTCCAAAAATCCATATTCACCACCTCCTACTTCTATGTGGGTATGATAAACTCCTGAAGTGGATCACTAGGCCTTTGGTGCCCAACCTTAACCTACTGACAGATCGAAAACTTAGCCACAAACTCTAATATCTTTCATCATACCACTCCAACAAAACATTTCCCACAAGTCGTAATACATATTAGTGGCTACAGGGTTAATAGAATACCGTGCACAAAGAACTTTTGGTAATATTCGCTATCTCAAACCATCAACACATGGAATATATAACCTGCCCTGACAATGAAGCACACCATTACCCTCTTTGGATAAAACCTCCACCTTCTGACCTCTAACCTCCTTTATTAACTCCTCCAAACTAGGATCCCCATCTTGTTTTTCTTTTTCTTCAGAAATCATTGAAGATTCTTATCCATTCTAAACCCATATACTACCTTTGGCCGAATAAACCAACATGACTCCTAACCTAGCAAGCTGATGAATCTCATGTATTAACTCATTCTTATCACTTTCAACATGGGCAACACTACCCATAGACAATCTACTAATGGCATCCGCCATTACAATACGCTTTCCCTGATGGTACAATACACTAATATCATAATTTTTCAACAACTCAATCCTTCTTCTTTGGAGAAGATTAAGGTATTTCTGTGTGACCACATACTGTAAACACTTGTTATCCGTAAACATATCAACATGAACCCCATAAAGATAATTCCTCTAAATTATCAAGGCAAAAACAATATCTGCCAACTCAAGATAATATGTTGGATAATTCTTTTCATAGGGTTTAAGATGTCTAAAGGCATAGGATATTTCTTTAGTTCTCTGCATCAATACACAACCAAAACCAACTGTAGAAGCATCACATTAAATTACAAACCTATTTTTTCGTCTTGTAAAGTCAAGATTTGGGCAGAAGTGACTTGAGACTTTAACTTCTAAAAACTCTTGTCACATGAATCTAAACAGTAAAACTTAACCTTCTTCTAGGTTAGTATCGACATGGGCGAAGTAATAGAAAAAAGCTCTATAGTAAAACATCTATAATAACTAGCTAAACCCAAGAAAATCTTGATATCTACAGAGAGATAGATCTAGGCTAGTTTCTCACTACTTTAGTATTTTGAGAATCAACTAGAATTTTATCACCAAAAACTATATGGCTAAGAAAATCTACTTATGTCAACCAGAATTTACACTTTCTAAACATAGCAAACATCAAATGATTTATAAGGGTCTGCAATACAACTCTCACATGGTCTGTATGATCATTCTCACTACGGGAATATACAATGATGTCATCAATGAAGACTAAGACAAACATGTCCAAATACTGCTTAAACACCCTATTCATTTAGTTCATGAAAGTTTTTAGGGAATTTGTTAGACCAAAAGACATAAATAAGAATTCAAAGTGACCATAGCGAGTTTTGAAGGCTATCTTCATAATGTCGCACTCTTTGACTCTAATATGATGATAGCCGAATCTGAGGTCTATCTTAGAGAAATAAGTTGCACCCTTAGGTTGGTCAAAAAACTCATGAATTCTGGGCAGTGGAGACTTATTCTTGATGGTGACTTTTTTCAACTGATTGTAGTCGATGCACATTCTGAGAGAACCATCTTTCTTACGCATAAATAGAATTGGAGCACCCTATGGTGAAATGCTAGGATCGATGAAACCCTAACCTAAGAGAATTATGGGTTTGTTGGATATCTAGAAAGAGATCTATTCTAAAGTCAATTTCCCTTTTAGAAGGAATTTTGGGAAGATCTTCGGTAAATATATTTGGAAATTCCTACTATTAAAATAGACTCAAGACTCGGAGTTTCAATATTTAAGTACTTGACACAGACGAGATGGTAAATACACCCGTTAGATATCATTTTTATTGCTTTAAGATAGGAAACAAATAAACCCTTAAACACTAAAAGACTAATGCACAATTCAATAATTGGCTCATTATGAAATTGGAACTTGACAATTCTATTTCTACAATCGACTGAGGCACAACATGAGTGGAGCCAATCCATGTCATGAATGACATAAATATCAGTAATCTCTATCTCCACAAGATTAACTGAAGTAACTTTCGGTGACACAGTGATAGGATAATTTCTTTATATCCATCTGGCTACCATGGACATACCCACTGGGGTAGACACTAAGAAAAGCTCTACTAACATTTATGGACTGACATTGAAATATAAAACTTTATAAGGATTCACAAAGTAAACTAAAGCTCCACGATCTAAGAATGTATAAAAATAAAGATGGAAAACTTATAACTTACTCACAACCACATCAAGAGAACTTTCCTGATTATGTTGATTCAGGAAAGCATACAACATGTTCTAGCACTGCCCAATGGTATCACTGGATGTGTCACCCTACTAAGTAGAGCGACTTGATAGTGCTACTGAAGAATTATTCTAGCCCTACTAGCGATTATTTCTACCTTTCAATAGGCCCACACTACAGTTTTTTACCTTGTGTCCTGACTTGACAAACCAAAAATAGCTAGCACTACCAGCTCTACACTTGCCCGAATAATTTTTTAACATACTTTCTGTAGAGCAGATTTGTATGACCACTACCCACACTGCATTGGGACTTAGAGCCTAGGGCTCTTTCCCAACTTTACTACTTGAACATAGGCATTGGCACAGTGGTGGAAGATGGAGCTAGGGCTAAAAGTTTTTGGTGTAATTGGGAATGGTTACCACCTTTTGAACTTTGCTAAGAAAAGTTGAAACTACCTATTCTGGCCCTCTTGTTCTCTCTTTGCATCTTCTTAAGTTTCTCCCCCTCATTTTGTTGAGCATAAACCATAAGTCTAGACAAGTCCATCTCCTTATTCAATATAACAGTGCTACACTCCTTGACCACACTATCTGATATACTAGAAATGACTTACTCATTCTGGACATATTGTTAGACACTATAGCAGAAGCATACCTCTCTAAGTAAACTTGAGCAACCGCTCATGCTTCTCTACTTCAAGTTAATTAACTCCTAAACCTTAGATTCCCTCAAATATAGTGGGAAGAACCAGTCTAGAAAATACACGAAAAACTCCTCCCACTTAATAGGCTCTACTTCCACACCCTTGTCTTCATTCCACTACTTAAACCAGGTCTGAGCTACTCCTTGTAACATATATGCAACTAATTCTACACTCTTATTTGAAGTGATACCCATGATGTCTTTCACCATCTGCATTATATCTTGAAACTCCCATGGATCCTTCTTGGAATTAGATCCAGAAAACCAAGGGGGATTCATCTGAGTAAAATCTTGAATCCTAGCTACAATTGTTTTTGCCACTAGGTTTGCTAGGGAAATATCTTGTTTATTGTTATGAGAAGTTATAGAATGGCCAAGGCTATGAAAGCGGCCCTGAACTCAATGTGAGAAACATGGCCGTTAGGGGATCATCCTAAACAGGTAGTGTACGGGCTGATCCTTCTTCTTCATCTATTATTTCTTCTGGGAGGCATTGCCTGTAAATGAAATGAAGGATAGGTTAGAAAGAGGAATTCAATAGAGCTTATGCTCTGTGGAATTTCATGTACATTTGAAGAAGGGAAACATTCCTAAAATCGTCCTGTAGTCTCTTGTGCATAAGTGTAATGTTCTTTATACCCATGCACAAGACTCTACTATACGCGGCTTTCAGACACCTCAGGATACTTTAAAACCTTAGGCTCTAATACCAAGTTTTTTCATGACCTGAGGCTACCACATAGTCACGACAATAGTGCCTAAGGCCATAAGTGACCCAAAGCTAAACTATGAATCGATACCTACTATGAGCACTGAATGAAATAATAGTAATATAGCATATGTGTAAAATAAACTAATAAGGAACTATCAATCAGAGTACTGAAATACATAAAAGTCATATCTAAAATATCTGATAAATACTATAAACTAGACTGTAAATCTTAAATAACTGATATAATTGAAAAATAACTGACTATCTAATGGTCTGAAAGCCTCTAAGAATCATAAGGAGTTGATGGAATAAACCCCCAACTAACTCCAACTGACTGAGCATAAACAAATACTGAAATAATGGTAAATCACACTATGTCCTACATGGAGGAGGACTCACCACTACTATTACTGGGTGATGCTGGACGATTTATAAATGGTTGGGAAATTAAGCATTCGAACATATGTTTTAAGAAAACACAGTGCAAGAGAAGAGTATGAGATTTGTACTTTAAATGTACTGGTACGTGATATAAGGACCAAGTAAAATACATACACTAACTGAACATGAATGCATGAACTAGTATAATTGAGGCAGCATGTCTAAGAATAAATATGTACTAAAATAACCTGTAAATCTGATAGACTGAATCACCATAATAACATGACTGAATAAATGAAGTCTTTATACTTTATCAAACAGGCCTGAAGTGATCTAGTCTGAATGCTACATTTAGACAGTGGGAGTTAGCTACAACCGCTATGCCCCAATCTAAGCTATCAGGGTCCAACCTATAACCCCAGTTAGAAGGGTGTTGGTACCTTGCCATGGGTACCAACACATTAATGACGATGTGGATCCACAAGGCTGATATCCCAAAGAACAAGGGTGTCATGTCTCTACTGATAGGGGACCCCTCATAATGTAAGGTGGTGTCATAGATCTAGAATTTAGGGACTGCTAAAATGACTCATGCCTCTACTGATAAGGGAGTCATCATCCCAAAGTAAGCTCAGTGCTAAGTGTTTCTCCCAATAGAATGACGCTGGTCTTATTAGTCATTTAATATGACATGGTACTATGCTTGTAACTGCTCAGGATAAATATGATATTTTTAATGTAAAACCGTAGTCTGACTTACTTGTTACACAAAAAAAGAAACATGTAAAACACATAGGTATTAGTTTTTCATAACCCTCCAGCACCAAATTGATTACAAAAATATGATAACAATTCTTAAGATAGTGCTATGGAATTATAATTCGGAGACCCAAAAACATAATACATTTTAACAAATAGGTAAAAAATATTAATTTTTAACATTAAAATGTGTTAAACAAGAGAGGGAAACATATTTACATGGTTTAATACATAATTGATATTGTAACATGAAATCATTTAAAAATGTCATGGGAACTTGAAATTTAAAGAGTGAAATAACCTAATTTTTCATTGGGTCATATGAGGACATGGACTGAGTCAATTTACTAAGGAAAACATGGATTGATTTGATCTTGAACATGTGAAATCATATAATGAAGAAAAAACTCATACTTTAATCAAAGAGAGGGTTTTTGGGTTCAATGGGTGGAAGGACCCATTGATGAATAACCCACATAAATAAATTGAATGGATTCTTGAAGAAATCTGAATTGGAAGTTTAAATTCTTGAGTTCATGAGAGATGACACTTAGATTTTATTTTTAGGAAGAGGGGAAGGTTTTATGAGTTGTGTACTAAATGTTGGGGTCAATGGAGTGGAATTTACATTTTCAAATACTCTTTATTTCATTTTTGAGGGATTTGGTATGGTTTAGGGGTGTCAAAAAGACTTCAATACCTTTGATTTATGTCAAAATGGAGAAACTCTTGCAATATGCCATTGTTGTGCAGAACATGCAAATCGCATACCATAGGTTGTGTGGGTCACACCAATCACACACCTTAAGTTGTGCGGTGCATGTTAATTATACACCTCATCCAATGGTCATTTGTGATTTTCATGTGATGCACGACCTTTGCATGGTCATAACTTTTTTCTCGGGTATCATATTAAGGCAAAATTGTTATCATTAGAAAGCTAATTAAATTATATACAATTTGTGGATCTTGAGATACAAAATTCTGCATAAGTAGTAAGTTATGCATGTTCAAATATGATCCTTATGGAATCAAATACAAAAATTTTGGCGAGTCAGATGCTCTAAGCTCAATTTACTCTAAGTGATTCCTATGAACTTATTTCTACCTCATAATCTCTCTTTACTCTAGGCCAATGATCATGACATATGTATTCAAATATAATTAATGGACTTAGAGTTTACACACGTAGAACTAATGGTTCAAATTCTAGCTCAAAAATATGAGGTGTTACTGAGTCGTACCATAGACTCCTTTAGTGGACAGTGTTCAAACTTCTTATAACTCTATTCTTCCAGAGGTATGGGTAAAGGGTACTAGTTTTATGCTTGGGTATGACTTGGTTTGGGTAAATTGTATATTGGACTGTGATGGAACCAAGGAGGAGGCCTAGAGTACGAGTGTTAGGTACCACTCATATTGGAGGGTACGGCCGTTTTGGTATAGTCATACCCTATGAGAAAATTTGAATGCAGTTTAAGTGGGGGCAATCTAAACTTTTCCCCACATAACCTATTAAGTCCCCAATACTTCTAAACTATTTGGGAGGTTATGTACCCTATTATTCAATCATTGAACACTTAGAAAACTATCTTAAACAATCTATAATTCTCTCTAAGACTCTTGGGTAAAGGAAGGCTAGGGTTTTATTAAAGAGGTCTATTTTGGGCTTGTGTTAGTTATTTCTCTCCATCATCTTTATCATCTAAGGCAATATACTTCTCCCTTATTGCTAGTTCAAACTAAAGGCATGATTTATATAATGTTTTCATGGTATGATTATTGTACGGTTTTGGGATTTACTAATATATGTTGGGGTTTTGGTATTAAATGCTTGGTTATAGTTTTCCCATGATTTAATTATGATTTTACATACTCTAATAGTGGTTTGGATTATTGGTTGAATGAGAATGGTTAATTAGTAATTGGAATTTGTTTTGGAAATAGTATGCCCCCAATATGTTTGATAAAATGCCTGTGATATTGCTTTTACTATATGATTGGACTTTTAATGGAATTATTGCATGGTATGCTTTGGTAATAGAACACTAAATGGTTTAAATGGTTTGTAATGGTTAAATGGTAAGGTTTAGTGGTCGTGGTTATGGTGAACTAAACTTCCTTGTGGGGTACATGGGATTCCCCCAAGAAAAATTAATAAAGGAACACTTGTGGGTTACATGGGAATCCTCCAAGTTAACTATATAACACAATCTATGGTTACATAGGAATCCTTTTGTATAAAAAGGTTGGATAAGGATATTTCTTTCAAGCTATAGTCAGTATGACGATACAAGTTCTTATATACTTGGTTAATAATAATGGGATAAAGGTTTGGTTGGTTAGAAATGGCTTTAATTAGGCAATAATGACGTGGTGTGATAGCTAACCATTAAGGTGCGAGTCCAATGGACGAACTCTAGAAACTCATGTTTTTCAACATGAGAGGTTGGTCATAGCAACCATATATTACACTACTAGGTACATGAAAATCCTCTAAGTACACTATACATATGTATCATAGAGAACGAAGGGTATTCAAGAATTCTTTACTCTTATGGTATCTCTGATTCGTGCGGCTACATGCATCGGAGCCCATTCAGGGGGTTACACTGGACTTATATAGCTCGTGGGTGGTTCTAGGATGATTAAGCTACACATACCTAGGTTAATGGTTTTAAAGGCTTGCTAAACCCAATTTCCTTTCTTGGCATGATTATATATATGTATGTGTGGTTAGTATGCATATGGTTGGTTTACTTGTTTTACTTGATGGAATTATTTTACCCTTATCCTGAGTACTTGCTATCATTCACTCACTCACCCATCCTCGAGCGGTTGTATCCCCATGCAATGTAGGAATCGGCCATTTTACTATTCCTTCTAACTGATCAGATTTCAAGATTATTTCGAATGGATTAAAGTGGTGAGATCCTATATTTCAAAAGGACCTATTTCATGTTTGTGGATATTTTTTCATACTTTGGACATTTTATGGATATTAGTTTTAGAAATGGTTGGGGGCATGTCCCAATTAAATTTTAGTTTTCTTTTGGATAGAGGTGTTTCTGGAACTACTATAGGTTGGGATAGATGGTACCTGTATTGGTGTCAGCCTTAGTATTGACATTGGTATTAGGGTTGATATCAATTGACTAAATTTCTTACTGTTCCATTCTTTTATGTTTTGTTATGGAAAATGGTCTGGTTATGTTTTTTTGTTTGTTATGTTTATCGCTTGGGTTTGGGATGGTTGGGCTCAATTTACATCGATCTCAGATATTGTCCTATCCTAGAGTTCGGATTTATGTAATTACATGCTATCTTGTTTTATGTTCAGAATTTATCTAACTCAGGGTATATAATGGATGGTTGGGTTGGGTATCGGGGGTGATCTCTAATCCTAGTTTGACTTGAGATGCCCATTACAACAAGGCCCCTGTTCGGGTCGTGTAATATTTATCTGATTGTCAATAGCAAATGGGTGAGCCGAGTTCAGTGTGTGCCAAAGAAGGGTGGGATCACTGTGGTTCATAATGACAAGAATGAATTAGATCTTATGGGACCAGCCATGGGAAGGATATTTTGAATGGATTATAAAATCTATAAATTTGAATTCAGAAAGACCATTTTTCTATGCCATTTATGGACCAAATGTTAGACCATCTTGCGAGAAGGGTCTGGTCCTATTTTCTTGATGACTATTTGGGGTATAATCAGATTTCTATCTTACAAGGACAAAAATAAAACAACTTTCAATTGTCCATACGGATAGTTTTTGTTTAAGAGGATGCCCTTTAGTCTTTGTAATGCTCCCATAACCTTTGAACATTGTGTGATGTCCATCTTTTTTGACATGATGGAGGATTCTATGGAAGTTTTCATTGATGAATTCTCACTGGTTGGTGATTGGTTTGATATTTCTTGTCCTAATAGTCCAATGACTTGAAAATATATGAAGAGTGCAATTTAGTTCTAAATTGGGAGAAGCATCATATAATGGACAAGGAAGGGATAGCGCTTGGGCACAAAATTTCAAAAGACGATAGAGGATGACAAGTCTAAAATTTAGGAGTTCAAAAAATTTCCTCCACCAATTTCTATGAAGGGCATTCAGAGTTTCTTAGGACATTCATGTTTTTATAGAAGATTCATAAAGGACTTCTCTAAAATTTCAAATCCATTGTTCAAATTTTTAGAGAAGAAAGTGAAGTTTCTATTGACAATGCTTGTCGTAAGGCTTTTAAGTTCCTAAAAGAAAGGTTGATTTCAATTTCTATCATTGTGTCCCCTGATTGGAGTGATGTGAGACTCTAATAGTGTAGACCTAGGAGCAGTCCTAGGTTAAAGGTGATAAAATATACTTCATCCAATTTATTACGCTAGCAAAGAACTAAATCCCACACAAAAAAACTACACAAAGACTGAATAGGAATTACAGTGTTTGCTATTGAAACATTCTAGTCCTACTTGATTGGTACCAAAGTCATTATGTTCACTGATCATACTACTCTTAGGTACCTTATATAGAAAAAAAATGTTAAGCCGAGGTTAATTCGATGGGTACATCTGCTACATAAATTTGATTTCAAGGTTAAGGATCAGAAGGGCACCAAAAACCAAGCATTTGTCCTATCTAGAAGAGGAGGAGATGCTTAAACTAGGGGATGAGCTTGAGATTAATGATAATTTTCCGTATGATCACGTCTTGGCAGTATCACAAGACTTAATCTCTTGGTTTTCTAAATTTGCCAACCGTTTAGCTAGAGACTTATCCAAGAATATATGTTGTTTTAGCAGCAAAAATGAATTATGCATTAGGTGAGAAAGTTCTTTTGGGCTAAATCATACTTAATCTATATTCTAGGTGTATGGTGATTTTGCGATTCGAAGGTTTATTCCAAATATTGATATAATAAGTATTTGTGAGGCCTATCATTCATATCCACATGGGGGTCATCATGGGAGTACTCCCATTGCCCAAAAAATTTTCAAATATGATTACTATTAGCTTAGTATCTATGAAGATTCACATGATTATGCCAGAGCCTATGACAAATGCCAAAGGCGGGGCAATATTTCACAAAAGCATGAACTTCTTATGACTCCCATCCTTGAGCTTGAGCAGTTTGATGTTTGGAGTATTGATTTTATGGGCCCATCTATGATTTTGCATGAGATGAAGTATATCTTAGTGGTTGTTGACTATGTTTATAAATAGGTGGAAGTAATTGTACGATTTGATGTGTGGAGTATTTATTTTATGGGTCATCTATGAGTTCGTATTAGATGAAGTATATCTTGGTAGTTGTTGACTATTTTTCTGAATGGGTGGAAGTAATTGGTCTTCCAAACAATGAAGGAAAAAGTGTCACAACATTCTTGAATAAGATTTTTTTGTAGATTTGGTACTCCATGAGATATCATCAGAGATGGTAGCTCTCATTTTTGTAATCATCTTTTCAAATACTTACTTGAGAAATATGGTGAAAAAAATATAAGGAGGCAACACCTTACTATTTGCAAACACACGGGAAATTTGAGGTCTCTAATGTGCCATGGTTTCATGGAACTTTCGATGATAAAAACTAGAAAATAAGCAAGTATTTAGGTTTGTTTTGGTAAATATGATGTGTCGTTGTGTCTAATTTTTTGGAAAATAGGTTTCTAGAGCTTAAAATGAAGAAAAGGGGTTAAGACCGCAAGAAGGTCCACTTATGATGCAACCTATGTAGCATAGGTTGCACTTATGTGGCATAAGTAGGGGTTGTAGGTCCCAGACTTTGCAACTTTTGAGGTAACCTATGGCGTGTAAATACCACCTACGACGCCGTAAGTACCAATGGATGTTTTAGAAAAGTAATTTTTCGAAAAGCTACATGATTGATAATTTCCTACAACCTATAATGGCTTCCTATGCGACGTAGGTACCACTTATGGCCCGTAAGTGGCCACTGACTTAAGTTTTCCTATTCATTTTGGTTTAGATTTATAAGGGTTTTATGTAACCTATAAAAAATCTTGTGATGTTTTTATCCAGTTTACGCACTCTACAGAGTTTTTAGGCATTCATACTATTCACAAACATATATTGATTTCAAGATTGACATTTGATCTTGTAATTCTTGTGTTCTTGGTTTTTGGTTAATTAATTGATTTGAGATTTTGGATTTTATTCTTGCATTATTGTGAGCTTACTTCTATTCTTTCTTTATTGAATTCCATGGAATTTCTGGAAACTATGAGCAGCTAAATCCCTAAACTAGAGTTATGGGAACTCTAGCATAATAATGAAGTTGGGGAAGTGTAAGGTTCTTATATATCATTATTTACACTAGCATTGTGATCTTATTTAGTTTAATTGTTTTATTAGTAGTTGAAAATGCTGAGAGCTAGCCTGTATTTGGGATCATCTTCACAAAAGAGGTCAAGAGTGGGAAAAAATTATAATAAGGATTCGAGGCTATCAACCCTCATCTAATAATTTGATACCTATAAGGTGAAAATTAAATTGGGATAAAAGACAAGTATTAGTAAGGTGATATCTAGAGACCACATGATGAACGGTGAGATTTATCAACATGTTTATAAAACTTATGGTATAACTTAGCTTGTCAGATTCTGCATGTGTGGCAAAGAGATAGTCTAATTGAGCATGATAAGCCTATGGAGTTAGGAAGCCATTGAAAACACATTCCTAATGTTCATATCATATTGACTACAATATAAAGCAATTAAGACTTTTTACGTTTTCCTATTTACTATGAACTCCCCCATTTAATTTCTGCACTTCACACTACTTCAGCAAGTTTGTGAGATAGATTTGACCTATTCCATATGGGATCAATCTCAACCTAGTTAGGTTACTATAATTTGGCAATGATCACATTGTATCATCTTGGATGGTTTAGTTTTGAACGACATCAATTTTTTGGCAACTGTGAGATAAAGTTTGTTTTGGCAAAGATTATGAATGTCAATAGGACTAATTGGTCGAGAAAGTTAGATGATGAATTATGGGCTTATCATATAGAATACAAGACCACCATTAATGCGTATCTTTATCAGCTTCTATATGGTAAGGCATGCTTGGTGGTTGAATTTTACTATAAGGAACTATGGATATTGGAAAAGCTAAATTTTGTGTGGGGCAATCCGACAAACTTGAGATTTGAGAAGACGAATGAGATGGATGAGTTTTGCTTCTGTGCCTATGGTAGTTTAGCAATGTACAAGGAGAAAAAATTATATCATGATAGAAGAATTGAGCATAGGGAATTCTAACCCGATGATTTAGTTTTGTTGTATAATTTAAGACATTGCTTATTTCCCAGAAAGTTGAGGTCTAGGTGGTCTAGACTATTCACCAAGGTAAGAGTATTTCCATATGGAGCAACTTAGATAAAGCGATATGGTGACTTGCCATTAAAGGTGAGTGGACATCGTGTTAAACATTAGATGGGAAACATAGAGAAGATTAATGTGTATCAGAAAGAGGGCCTTGAGGAAGTATGAGTAGTCAAAGAGGCTGAGTCATGCTGCGATACTAAATCAAGCACTTCATAGGAGGCAACCCATGGGTTTTTGGTGAAGCTTGAGTACCCAACATAGCCACGTCGTGTTACGACATTAAATCAAGCACTTTTTTGGAGGCAACCCAAGGTTAAGTTTGTTATATTTACAGAGAAGGAACCACAAGGAAATCATTGCATGAGATAAAATTAAAAAATTTAACATGAACAAGTTAGTTCTCTCAAAAGTGTAGTCCACTGGTCGTTGCTCAAATCATGGCCAAGTGGACTAGACTCATGAAAATAAAAGGGTATTCTACTATGTCTAGACCTGACTTACAAGCCCGACCCATGGGTTGTAAGTCTAACCCATTTATTGTGAGTTGAGTCAAAGAAAAAAGAATTTTCCATTGATTTGCTAAACTTTGACCCACAACCTCAACCCATAGGTTGTGATCCAAACCCACACCATGTGGATTGCCTCGTAGGAATCAGATTTAATGTTGTGTCTTAGAACATAACTCACAACCGAACCTATGGGCTGTGAGTCAGATCCGTGACTCATGGGTCATCACTTTTTAGGTTCAGTAAGCCTAACTTTTAGTGTTTATTTAAATTTCTTGGGACCGAATGACCAGACTCGAGCCGCCCTTTCCTTTGCCTTTAAACCCTAACACCCGATCCAAATGTCAAATAAAAAACTCCAAATAAAATTCCATCTTAATCAAAACCTTAATTCTGCCACCCTTATATGTGAGAAGATGTACAAATAACCTTTTATTGTTTTTCTTCAATTCTAATCTCTGAAAAGAATGAGTTCTTTAATAAGTTCTAATTATGCCCCATCACCTAAAACATATTATGATTCATGATTCTTACCCTATGATGATTGAACCATTATGAACCACACGGGGACAAAGATCAACTTTAAACTAGTTGGGAATAAAATTATGCACATTAAAAGTGAGAAATCTGAGTAATATTGGACCACATCTCAGGTTTGAGCTCAAGGTCCCAACTCACGACCCGTGAATTGGTCGTGCATTGTACTTCTAAGAATCAGAGCTAAGGTTTTGAAACTCAAACCCAGAGTCTGATTCCCAAAGGGTAAGTCATGAATCACAACTTAAATCCATGAATTATGGATTAAACTCATGGACTGAATTCTCAATTCACTAGTCCAGTCCACGGATAATGAACTCAGTCCATGAGCCATGATTTGGAATCGTGGAAGGAATAGTCCAATTGAATTTTCAATTATTTTAATTTGATATGTTTTGATTATTGACAATTATCAATAAAGGTACCATGGAAACAAAAGGAACACCAAAGAAGGGCGTACTATGTAGTTTGAGAAGTGAGCCTGTCATATAAAGTAGGTCTCTAGAGGAGTACCCAATTTATAGTGGCCTATTGGAATATCACCAGACATAGCACTGGACTCGAAGAGATACAGCAGTTTAGGATGCCATAAAGTCAGCATCTCAAGCAAGGTCTCATCCTACAACACCATAGTTTCTCATTCAAGGTCCCACGCTATAAAAAATTCTATTTCCTAAGCCAAACCCTAAATGAAAAATGCATAAAGATCACCACCACATTCCCTGACCCCTCTCCATTTTGAATAAAAAGAGGAGGTATTTAGTTTTAGTAACAGAGAAGAGGAGAAAGTCATCCCTAGTATGAGGAGGGAGCGGAGTTTGAGTGAGGCTGCAGTGATAGAGCAAAAGATGATCCCCAAAATGATGAAGAAGAAAAGTCTTTACACGATGATAAAGGAGCATAGTATTCAGAAAGTAATAAAGATGCCACTACATCAGCCTCAACTGTAGAGGTACAGGATTCCATGCACACCTTCATCATACTAGTAACATTAGTTATTCAGAGGTGGTTTGTGGAGGACATGCAAAGTATATATGGATGTAATAATGAGATGACTAATTAGAGCAGGCCTAGGTAGAGCATAGCATAGGAGTCCTACATTGGGATTGTAGCTTTTACAGGGATCCCAAATATTAAGGACACTTTTGATAGGTATCTACTTAAATAAATGAATGAGTTATCCAGTTATTATATCCCAGATATGGTGTATAAGTTTTGCACTTTCTATAATCTCTCTATTGATTTGATTGCACTAGCGGGGAAGATAGCTCAATACCAGCCTCTACTGGCCTATACACTAGTCAGAGGTACTCAGGTTGAGTTATTCAAGGAGACGATGAAGAGATTCCTAATTTTGTTGGTTTTGAGAGGCCAAAGACTACTGCTAAGTTCAATTATAGGATAAAGATAGCGAGGATAAGGACAGAAATAAGGGATTCAAAGTAACATAAGAAGTGAAGATGCCCCTTGGTTAAAGGGGGAAGAAGATCAAGAAGTCTACTCAGCACTTTCTAGGAAAGTTTTAGTTGTCCATAGTTTGGCATAGGTTATGCCCCATAGTTGTAGATAATACACTCTCATTAGACCAATCAATACTTGTGCCAGCATTATAGTTGAATATGATATAGATTATGCTCAATGCATCCGATATGAGATACACAAGAGAGCTTTACAAAGAACACCATCATTTCATTCCCCTACTTGATTCAGACACTATCTGATGTAGCAATAGTAGTAACCTTACCAAGTATAGATCATTGTATAACTAGATGATGTGGGGTTGATTTTCAATAACACCAAACCAGTTACATAGAATAAGGTACAACTATCTATCACTTCTGGAGAGACCCTTTTTAAGGGTCCATTTGAGTCGACTAAGCAGGTTGAGCAGCCGGCATTAGGCGGTGATCTTGAGGAAGGCAGGAAACTAATAAACACTTTACGTATTTTGGGCAGTGAGGGTACCTAGGAACTTTAGCTACAGCTGCTACCTATATAGTTCCCTCTCTCCTTATTTTGGATATGATGACATTCACTCCTGAGTTCTTAAAATAATTCATGGATAGATAGTAGGAATTAGTAGAGCGTTAGATGCACATCGATACCTAGTTTTCCAAGTTTATAGTATAGTGTCCACGGATTATTTCTAGGATTATGGTCTCTATGGGAAAATTTAATAGAAGTTGTATAGATTATCCAAAGTTTAGTGATCCAAATAAGAGAGTGAATCCATGAGGCTCAAGTCCCTGATATTTTGAGTCTTCATGTGGAGGTGGTAGTGTCAGTATCTAAGGTCCACACACTAATTAAGGGCCATACTTTTGTCATCTCTCTTATCATACCTCTTCTTTTGGTACTACTACCATTACTATATATAATTCTTTTATCTTTATTCAGATAATGATAAGCCCTGTACTTTTGGGGCTAAGCGAGAATAAGATCCTATTGAGTAAAGTGGTAGTTTAGATGAGTTTGAGCAGGACCTGAATAGGCCAACCTCAGTGTCTGTTATTCAGTTCGACATTGATGAGAGTGATCCATACAGTGCGAGTTTAGTGCATCCTTTAGTTGACCACCACCACCATGTCTTGCTCTATGTTCGATGTGCCTCCTGATACCCCAGCTGGGGGCAAGGCCACATCTAATGCCTAGAGCCATAAAAACTTTATCTTTATCTCTTACTTCTACAGCGCACCCTCGCCCACCTACTTCGGGCATAGTGACTGCCTATCATGAGTTCTTACTATAACTGGTGGTTAAGTAGTAGGAGTTAGTAGAGCGCCAGATGAATATTGATACCATGTTGTCCATGTTTTTGGGAGAGATTTGACATTGGGTGTAGACTACTCTACAAACTTTAAAAGCGTAGATTGAGTCAAGGATAATAGAAACTATTAGTTGTTTAATAAAAAACTGCATGGGAGGATCAATAGTTTTAAGATTTGAATGGGATTGAGACTCTATGAGGATCGATTTCTTAATATATTGAATTTCCACGATCAGGAGAAAATGTTGAGATCTGAGGTCCACACACTTGTTGAGAGCCATACACCTATCATTTTTAAGTCACACTCCTATTCTACAACCACTACCTACACCACCACCATTGATTTTGTTCTTTTTGTCGGTGATGTTGAGCCCTAGACTATAGGGGAAAATAGCGCACATGATTTTATGGAGTTTAGTGATAGTTTAGATAAGATTGAGTGGGAGTTGAAAAGGGAATCCACAGAGTCTGTTATCTAGTTCCAAATCATGCTACTTTGATTGATGGGCCTCTTAATGCCTCAGCTAGAGATGAGGCAATATTTAATGCCTAAAGTGTCACAAGTATGTCATTACCCCCATGTGTTATTTATTTTTTTATTATGCATAGGGACAGTGCCTTTACTTTTAGTTGGGTATCGAGGTTAACTAACCATTCAAGGCTTTGTTATTGCATCTCTTTTCCCTAGAGTGTTCTATCACAATAGTTCTTGCATGTTTAGGTTATTTTCTTGATTCATTATACGTATTGTGTTTTTTTTACTAGGAGAAAAATAAGGAACATTGGTGCAGTCAATTTTTTGTATTTTTGTGTGTTCTATAAGATGATACACCTCCTATTTTTTAATAAACTATGTGCTGTAAAGATATGTGGTACTGACCATAGTTGAATCATTTTATGGCATTGGTATTAGGGAAAAACTAATAATAACTTAACATTGCATGAACCAGATAGGTAGTAGTTGATAATGTAACCTTATGCTATGTGTATGTGACATGCTTACTTATTGCTCCTTCGGTGTGTAATCCAGAACTTGCTTGGTTAGTCCTGCCTAGGTTGTAGGATAGTTGGTTGGGACATGATCATAGGCCATATTTGAATAAGGATTATTCGAAGAAACTGTCCAAATGAAAATAAGTATTACTTGATCTTTAATTTGAGCATAGACTAAACTATTTTCTAATTTAACCTTTTTTATCTTCCCATTTAATTATAATGGACTAGTTTTGGCCCTGGCATCTCTTATTGTGTACCTCAACTCGGGAAAAATTTCCTAAGTTGAGGGGGACTATCATAGGGGTGCGAAGTTGAAGATGGGTATGCAGAAGAAGTTCATAAAAGAAAATAAAGTAGGGTTGGGTATGGTGAAAATTGTGAAAAAGAAAAAAAGATAGAAAAAAATACAAAAAGAAATAATAAATGTAAAGAATAAATAAAACCACTTCCAATCTACAAAGTAAATAAAATAGAAAAAGAGAGGATAAAAGAAACATGGTTGAGTAGCGGAGCTAAAAATGTAAGTGTACAGTGAAGGGGGGTGAGTCACTATTTACCATATATACCATGCCTACCCCCAAACCTATATTACAAGCTGAGAAAAGTCCTATAATTATCCCAGTTCAACTGTCTGAATAAGTAAGACATAGAAAATAAGGGCAAGCCTATGGTATTGTATACACATTATTTGAACTTTTTTGTGCGCAGGAGCATTTTGATGTAGTCTCTGCATTGATATACCTTATGATAGTGTGAGAGTTTGGGACTTCTTTGCTGTGAGGATTCATGGTTGCATTGTCAGCTTTTTATTTATTTCAGTAACGTCATTTGTGTACATGCTTGGTTTCTTATTGCTAATCTAATGCCATTACATGATTCTTTTCATGTTATAATAATATGCTACATGTATACATAGTGTTTTTGAAAGTTTTCGATAGGAGAAGGTTGAAAGTTTGAACTACAATGAATAAATTGATTATCGTAGGTACCTTAGGTTTCTTTTAGTTAAGCATCTTGGTTGTCTATTATGTTTTAGTTGCCCATAGAAATATATACATTCTATGCTGAGGGTGTTTGTAACTTTGGATGCTTAAAATTATGAAATTATACAGAAACATAGGTATTCTTGTTGGATATGATGTGCATTTGTGTTGATTATGAAAGAAAACAAGTTTTGAAGCAACAATTGAGAAAGAATGATGTAGAGTTGCTAAATTGGTGACAAACGAGTCGAAGAGTTGTTAAATTGGAGACCCACGAGTCAAGTCACAACTCATGGATAGGACCTACCACTCATGAAGTATACCCATGACTTGAAGATCCAAGAATGAATTACAGAATCTAAATTCCACGAGTCCACCCGTAGCTCATAGATACAACCTTCGACTAGTGGGTTGCAGATGTGAGTTAAGTTTTAAAGAGTATGGGCAAGTATAAAGGCTACAGTTATAGTATATGTGATGTAACTCAAACCCACGCCATGTGAGTTGGATTCTTAAAGTGAAGATCTTAAACTTAGAAACCAACTTTGATTACTATAATTGAAGCCATGACTAGTAGGTTTGATCCACGACCCAACCCATGAGTCATGGGTTACTGCCAACCTTGTTTTCCTATACAATTTAGGGTAGGTTTCATTTTGTATCTATAATTACTCCTTTGTTGTTTTATTATTATGTTACACACTCTCCATATATTTACATTATTTTAAGTTTTAAGATATATTATTCATCTTTGAATTATTGAGATTGGTTCTTAGGGTTTATAATCAAATTGATATTTTGGGTTTTCATCTTATTCTTTGTAAGTTCAATATTTTTGTTTCATCTATGAAATCATTTCTTTGCTCAAATTGCTACAAATTGCTTCCTAAGCAGGCCAATCTCTATTCTCAATTGTGATACCTCTTACATCACTGACTCGTTGAATGCTCTCTATTCAATAGAAGCACCAATAGTATAATCATCAGCTGATCTATCCAAAATTCTAGTATGCCATCCTTAATTGATTTTTGTGATTCTGTCTAAGATTTAGAAAGCATGCTCCAAATCAAGATTCATAAATTCTCCTCCTATAATCGTATAAGACATAACATTGGTATTAACATTCAAGGCTCTATAGAATATCTCAAGCAAGTTTCTCCCCGTGATTCTATTATTTGGGAAATTTTTCCAGCTTCTTCTGGAACCTCAACCATGTCTCATATAATGCCTCTGAATGCAACTTCTTGAAATTATAGATCTTATCCTTCAACTACAACATTGTAGAGGGCAGGAAAAATTGGTCCAAGAACTATGTCCTTAACTTATTCCATGTAGGCAACTCTCCTAACCATAAAATCACCTCTCCTATGAAAGAAAATAGGAACAACCTCAGTCATATAGCATTTTGGCTCACCCTAGGTAGACTGTATGAAGTGCAAATCTCCACAAAGTTCATAAAGTATGTAATAACATTATTTTTATGAATTACTCATTTCTATGTGATTTGACTATTTTACCCCTTCATGTAGTTTCTACATGATGTTTCTGGGTTGTACGGATTGTTGGCATAGTTCGCAATGTATTATAGTGCATTTTACACAAGTTTGTGGTTTTTAGAAGTTAAAAGGCTTTATAGTTGACTTTGGTCAACATTTGTTATTTTGTGCATCAGATGAAAAAAATGGATTGAGCCAACAAATTTAGAATGTCGATTTTTTTTGGTAGCATGGTTGGTGCATTTTTATGGCATGTATATCTCATTTTGACCCTTAGTTAGGGAAATTGAGAAATTGGATCTCAAGGGTTAATTTTGTGAAAACAATTTCTTTTAAAAAATATAGCGCCTCCATTGACTCTAGAGCATAGAATTTGATAGGGTGGCTTAGTTTTTTTGCGCACTCATGATTTTAGATGAATCCCAAGGAATCAGTGGAGACTTGGAAATTTCCATGTCCCAGCTGGTGCAACTACTAAAGCACCACTTTGGTTGCTAAAGAAACTAGCCGAACACTTTAGCAACCTGTCTATCTAGCTGGGGGCTATTAAAGTGGATCCTTGACTGCTCTGGCTGATGTTCCATGGTTTAATGATACTTTTGATGCTTAAAAATGCAAAATATGCATGTACTTAAATCCTTCTTGTTAGATATGATGTGTTTTTGTGTTTTTGCTATAGGAAACTATGTTCTGGAGAAAAGGAGGAGAAACTATGTTAAAATAGGTAGAGGGCCTACTAATGGACCCACTTACGGGATCATAAGTTGGAGTTATGGCCTTCGTAAGGCCCCTCTTTAAGTAACAAAGAAAGTTCTTGAAGATCTAAATCTTGGCGCTGACACTTATAAAGGCCTTACAAAGTTGTTGAATTCTTATGAGACCTACGACCTATCTAGGGTTTATAACTCGTACCTATAACCCATAAGTGGATCTATAGGTAGTGTCCGACCTAGTTTTTCTTGTTTTATTTTTTTTAGAATATTTAGGGTTTTGATGTATTCTATAAATACCTTATTGATGTTTTGCTATTAGTTTACGCACTCTATATACATAAAACACTTCATTAATTCTTAGATCTGACATTTGATCTTGGAATCCATTGTTCTTGATTTTTATGATTGGACTTTAATTTGAGATTCTAATTTTTGTTCTTCAATTATTGTAAGATTATTCAAATTCTTTCTTTCATGAACTAAATGGATGTTCTTGAAAACATGAGAGGAAAAACCTCTTAACTAGGGTTGTGAGAACCATCATGGAATAATAACGGAAGTGCAAAGTCATTCGTCATTAAAGTTATTTCATGTATTATGATCTTCTTTCATTTGATTACTTTCATAATGACTGCAGAAGTTAAGAACCTGCTGGTATTCAAAACCATCTCCATAGGAGATGTTGAGAAAAGAAAAAAAAGGTCACAATATAATTTAAGGCTATCGACCTTCATCAAATTAAATTGAAACCCGAAAAGATATAGTTAAATTGGGATCCAGGACAAGGGTTATAAAGGTGAAACTTTGAGAATCAAAAGGTGATTAGTGAAATTCACCAAAGGCATTCACAAGATCGTTGGTGATACATATCTTTTTATATTCTGCATGGAAGGCTTTGAGAAAGTTCGACGAGCATGATATTTCTATGGAGTCATGACGTCTGGGCGAACATAGTCCTAGTATTCATCTCATATTTATTTCTACCTAAAGTGATCATGATTTTTTGATACTGTTACCCTTCTCATTAAATCTTTCCATTTTGCAATTTTTGATCAGAGGTGGATTTATGCACCTCAATATTGTTATCTAGGATTGTTTAGCCTTGTTTTGGAGACTTATTGTGTTGTTAAGGATTGTATGATGCTATAATTGAGCATATAAGTTTTAAACTACTTGATTATAATGTTTAAAGTGTGTTTCAAACAAGTTTGGAATCAATTTTTTCAATTAGAGTTTAGATGAGAAAACTAGTGTTACTAGCTTGAGCTATGTGTTGTTCTAGTTGATCTCGATGGAATCTAGTGTGTGTAATGTAAAAATAATGGTATTATTATGTAATTATGTATATAATAACCTCATCATAGTGTTTAATTAAAACAATGCAAGAGTCAAAACTAAGTTAAAGATCAGAAGGACAAATTAATACTCTTAGCTTAAGTTTTTTGTTCATCATCTTTAATTATATTATGATGAGCTCTAATACGTGGTTTTTGATGATATATTATTCTTGGTGAGTTTATGATTATTATATATGGATTGACAAACACACGGGACAAGATTTTACAAAAAATGGATGTTTTAGAGTCATTGTCGTGCCATAGACAATAGGACCACTTTAGGACTGTGACACAGACTTTAGGGAATCCTAGGAAGTCCATTCCAGTGTCTCACTGATATTATGGTGTTCCATTTACCCTAAGCACCACGATAAGGGTGTGACACGCCCTTATGTTCAATTTGGCTGCTTATGTCCTCCTATAAATAGAACATTTAAAAACTTGTGTACACACCTTGGACGACCTTGGGACCTGAATGTAGGTTGAAGAATAGGATTTTTATCTCTTTCCTTTAGTTTGCTTATGTATTTTAATATGGATTACTCTCTAGAAATTGTTGTTATGTCTATGAGCGGCTAAACACCCTTTTTTAGGGTTAACACCATTAACTTGGGTACTATGGTTGTGAATTGATTTTGTTTGATTGTTTTTTCTTATTTGGTTTTTTATTTGTTATTTTAATCAATTTTATAAGGAATCTCAATCCTTAGAATGCATGCTATAACTCTACTATGAACCCAGAAGTATGAATAGTAGAGTAGAACACGGGATATATAGAATAAGATCGTAATCTTCATATATTGATGTTATGATTTGCACTTAGTATAGTAATATACTTAAGTGACCTATTTGGTTTAACGAAGGGATTAAATGTAAATGTATTTAACTTAGTTTTCACATCCCTGCTCAACGATATAGTTGTAGGGTTGAGTTAAATAATATACTAGAGGTTGGGAAGGCCATAGTCATCATATGAACACCGTGAACCAACAACAAAGATAAAAAAACTGAGTAGTGAATTTCAATACTGTAGTATGATTGTTCATAGTGCCTTAAACCAGGGTTTTTCTCCATTGATTGTCAAAGAACCTTAATTTACATTGTTTAAGTTACTTTACACTATAACTTTTAAACTCTTTTGGTTGCGTAGCACTTTATTAATCACATTAGTGAGTTACGCTTCAATAGTTTTTAATACAACTCTTAGAGGGATTGATATTCAAATTTTTATAAGGCCACTGTATTCTTTGGTCAGACCATGGACACGTGTGTATACGCTTGGAAGCAACAAGTTTTTGGAGCCATTGTCGTGGATTTGTAAATAGGATATTGTCTTATTGTTAGTTTTTCTCTATTGAGTTGTACATAGTTTTTTATTGTTTTTTTATTTTCTTTTACTTATCTATCACACTTCCTTATTTGTCATCCTGGGATGGATGGTGGTCGAGTTGTGATGATTCTTGTTATTTTTTTAGAGGACCCCATTGAGAGAGTATTTTTTTAAATTTTTTAGGGAAGTGAGTGGTTTGCACCTTCACTAGATGTTGAGGATACTAGCCAATCTGTGGAGTGGACATAAGAATTTCAGTCATTCAACTATCATCTTTTTCTTAAGACTGACATTGAGAAGGTGAATAAGTGTGAGTGTGTTGTGGATGGAATAAATTTGGAATGGGATTGATTGGATATCATTCAAAGAGCTTTTCTACATTATTTTCAAATGATGACATGCCTATAAAGTCATCTAAAATAGTGGAACAGTGTAAAGCTGAGGAATAAGAAACCCATATTCTTAAATTTGTATCAGACAAGCAACATAAAAATATGCCTCACTTCAAGGCCGAGTGGTTTACCATGCACCATCCATTACTTTGTTTCTTCTTTTTTATACCACCACCCTATGATTGAAGCAAAAAGATGGATGAGAGTTTGGGGGTAAAATTCATATTCTCAAAGTGGAGAAAAAAATTTATATGCGTCATGTTGGAACACTAAATCAGGTGCTTCTTGGGGGCAACCCAATTTAGGGTAGTTTTATTTTTGTATTTTAGTAATCACTTCACGTAGTTTTTATTTTTTAATTCATACGATGATGGGAAGTCTGAGTATCAGAGATCGGAGCTAAGAAGTTTGGCAAAGACTAAGTGTGGGGTCCTTGCACACACTTGTTGTATAAAGATGTTGCTACCTAGGTCTAGAAACCTCAAGGAGTATTAGTCTCTCTACTTTTCAATTCATCTTTTGGGACAAAGTAGATTTTTAAGTTTGGGGTAGGGAAATTTCTATGTTTCAAGTGAAGTTATATGATAGTTCTTGAGTGTTAATTGTTTTCATAGTTCGTTTTGGGTTAAATTTCAAAAATTTTAAAACGTACAAAATAATTTTTTTGTCTAGTTTTTAGTTTGTGGGTGTCAGTTGAGTAGGTGAACAATTCACCCACCTCGTGGTTAGTCTTTTTGGTTATTTTCCATAAGGGGCTCCATTTGAACCCCATATCCTTTTTCTTTATTAGGCGTAATTTTAAAATTTTTGTGATTAGGTAACCGAGATTCTCTAGTTGATTCGATGTGTGATTGCATGATGCAAATGATTTTTGTTGTAAAATTATGTTGATGGTGTGAATTACTACTTTTGATACTCCTAGGATCTAGTTTATGACTACTGTACTTGTTGGTTTAATATTTAATTCATGCTATTATTTGGTAGAGAGTCTATAATGACTCTACTTGATTTGCACATGTGCCATATATGGTGGAATATTTTTGTAAATTCCTTGTTGCATGTGATATCTTGAACTAGCCTAATGGGTATGCAAAGCCAAATAAAGAGTGTGGGTTTAGGAGAGGATATATTCAATTCTTTGATATCCTTTTTTCATACCCTACTTACAGACCATTGTGCATAATCTTAGTTAGACACATTGAGCCTTTATCTTTTTTTTCTTTGGAAGCCTTATATATAGCCTATATCCCCTTCTTTTATTGACCTTAATTTGATCAAAATATCCTAAACATTTTAGTCTAAAATTAAGAAAGTTAAGGAGTTTGAAATTGAGGAAGGACAAAGGTAAAATTGAAGCCCCAAAGTAATAGTTTATGGTGTGTACAATTGATGTGTTGTGGTTGGGAGTGAAAGAAAATTGTGCTAAAATTGAATCATGAACTAATAAAAAATACTCCCTTCTTTGTTGTATATGGGTGGGCTTAATGAGATAGGGCAAAATGAAAGATATTGGTAGGTAGAAGTGGTGGAAATAGGTTGTTAGGGGTGAATTCAATGAAAAGTGTGATGTATTAAAGCGCTTAGGGAAGATAGTCGCTATTCTTGGCAAAATAGTTCCTACCCATCCGCTAGCCTACACTACATCCCTTAAAGATCTAATTGATCCTAAGCTTTAACATTCTGATATTAGTAGAGTACTATATTAAGGGCAGGCTATGGTTCATCATGTGTAACTTGTGAATTCTTTGTAAGAGTGAGCATATTTTTATTCTTAGACCCATTTGGTAATAAATTGCATCTACATGAGTGGTTATAGGTAACTCTCTTGTGGTGAGGGAACATGTTTTATTATAGTTGGGTGATTTATATGATCTCTTCACTGAGTTATATGTGTGATTTTTCCAACTTGGTAAGTCAATTCTTGAGGCTAGGATATTTTGGAGTAGTATTCTTGAGCTTTCAATTGTATCTCTAACATGCTTAGTGTAAAACCTTGCACTCTATCTAGTCATTGCAGTAATATCTTGTGTGTGTTTCTTATTATATAAGTTTAGAGTCTTCTTTAATTAGTATACTTTGAGTGAAGAGTTGTTCGGGGACGAACAAGACTTTAATTGTGAGATGATGATCTAAGGTAGATTTATTCACCTCAATATTGTTATCCAGGCTTGTTTAGCCCTATTTTGAGGAACTTATCACTTAATGAGTGGTTAATGATATAATTGATAATATAAGTGTTAATCTAATTGATTGTAATGTTTAAAGTGTGTTTCAAACCAATTTGGAATCGAATTGTTCACTTAGAGTTTAAACGAGAAACCTAGTGTTACTAGCTTGAGCTATGTGTTGTTCTAGCTGATCTAGATAGATTCTAGTGTGTTTAACGAGTTAATAATTGTATTATTTTGTAATTATGTATTTAATAACTAGTTTATATTGTTTAAGGTTCAATTGAAACAAGCCTAGAGCCAAAACTATGTTAATGATCAAAAGGACAAAGCTAGTATTCTTCGCTTAAGTTTCGAGTTCACCGACTTGAGTTGTATGTTATGTTTATCTCTAATACGTGGTGTTCAATTATATAGTATTCTTGGTGAGTTCATGATGATATATGCATGATACAAAATCTATAAATCAAGTGGAAACAACACCACAACGCTTGGAATGGATGGACAAACGTTTGGAAATAGATTTGACCAAAAATGGATGTTTCGGAGTCATTTGCATGACACGGACCATATGAGCCACATTAGGTCTGTTATAAGGGCTTGTAATGATCTTAGTAAGTATATTCCAAAAGCTCACTGCAATAAGGACATGCCACGGACCCTAAGCACGTCACTAAGGGCGTGACACACCCTTATGTTCAAATCGGCAGCTTGTGTCTTCCTCAACTTGGACAACCTTGGGACTTGAAGGAATGATGTATAACACTCTTATTAGGGTTTTTATATATTTCCTTTAGTTATTTTATGTAATTTAATCTTGATTACACTATTTTGATTCTTTTTACGTCTATGACCAACTAAACACCCTTTTCGGGAGTTAAGGCCTTGAACTTCAGTACTATAGTTGTGAATTGATTTGTTTTGGTTTTTTTTTATCAAATTATGTTTTTCATTTATTATTTTATCACTATTTTAGGGATTTTCAAACTTCAAAATAAATTCTAGAACTCTATTGTGAACTTGGAAGGATGAATAGTAGAGTTGAACGTTGAATAAATAGACTAGGATTGTAATCTTCATAAATTGATGTTTTGATTTACGCTTCGGATAGGAATATAATTAAGTGACCTATTTGGTTCAGCCAAGGGATTAAATATAAATTTGTTTGACTTCATTCTCACATCCCGCTCAACAATGTAGTTGTAGGGTCGAGTTAGATAATATACTAGAGGTTCGAAAGGCCATAGTCATCATACGAACCCCATGAACAAACAACAAAGATAAAAAACATAAATAATGAAGTTCAATAATGTAGTATGATTGTTTGAAATGCCTTAAACCTAGGTTTTTATCCATTTATTGACCAAGAACCTTAATTACTTGCATTGTTTTAGTTATTGAGACTATAACTTTGAAACTCTTTTGGTTAAGTAGAACCTTATTAATCTTATTAGTGAACTTAGATTTTATTTTTCTTGATACAAGTCTCTGAGGGATCAATATTTGGATTTTTATAAGTCCACTATATTACTTGGTGAGACAACGTAAACTTGCGTGTGTTCTTGGGCGCAACACTTTTCTAGCTACTTCAACAAGTTCTTCATAATGGTTCGGCCTATTTCTTGTGGGTTCGACCCCAAACTTTGTTAGGTTATATATATGAAGTGACCGTGTTATACTTTCTAGGAGGTGTAATCTCGGGCGACATTAAATTTTGGTGCCATTGCTGGATAATACGGTTGTGGATTGATTAGTTGAGGTTGTTGAGGTTGTTGGTTTTCATTTTTCTGCTATTTTTGGGTCGTATGTTTGTATATGCCCAGTACTCAAGGTCATGTAAATCACGTGATCCCACTTGATAGTGAGTTGTAGTGAAACTTATGATAGAATCGTAAGATGAAAAAGCATGAACATGTGGTTTATAGTGACCCTAATATGATTTTGCCACCTCGATATGGTGTTCAACAAATAGATACGTAGACTACTAATCAATTATTGGTTGAAGAGAATATTAGGAGGGATGTTGCTATTGGTCATGCTACTCAAGTAAAAAGAGTGAGAGTGTAAGAAGATCATCCAACAGCTCAATAGATCTAGAAGAGATCAAGCACTCCTACCTTTTTCGTGCTTGCCAGTGTTTTATAATATAGTGAAAGATATGGGGTATGTTGAGCCTTTTGAGATAGGATCTATCATTCCTCTTAAGTTATTCTATGGGGTAAATTTATATATTACGAGTTCTATGATTCTGTTGATCAATCTAAAGGGTGTGTTTGCTGGTTTGCCGAATTATAAAGCAAACATGCTCATCATGAATTTTATTGGGATCTACACGTCTTTTAATCTACTTAGGTTAATTTAAGATGCTTTGAGACTCAAGTTGTTTCGATTCTCTCTTACTGGTGAAGCGACATTGTGCTTAGTGTAACTAACTCATGGGCCTATTACTAATGGCACATCCACACCAGCCCCAACGTCTACTTTAAAGCCAGTCGGGGCATCCACTTTGGCCCTTGGACTTACAGTGGGATTTTTAGAGTGTCATATGAGTTTCTTCAATAGATAGTAGAGCGGTTAGAGGAGGTTGCTGCCCACCTAACATAGATGAAGACTTACCTAACCACATTATTTACACAGATCCTTTCAAGGGTCTAAACTACTTTAGAAGTTTCTAAGGCCAGATTTGAGAGGAGGATGAGAGCTAAGATAGAAACTAACATTGACAGCTTTGAGACTATGATGACTTTACTCCTATGTAATGTTCAGGCACAGGACTTATTGGGCCTATGTGAGGAGATGCCTAGTTTGCGTTTAGAGGTCTGATCACAATTTTAGAGGTATATTCCTATCATCCCTCTAGTCATCCCAGTTTATATGCAGCCTTTAACCCCAAGCTCTAATTAGGGTCTTTGATCCTTTTGTTGATGATGATGTGGCCCTGGTAGTTGGGGGCAAGAGAGTTCATGAGAAGGAGTTACAGGATCGGACCATCCACTATTCATAAGACCTTAAAAAGGCATCACACAATTCAGTTATGTCGGCTATAGTTAATGATCTGAGGAGCTCCGAGAAGGAAACTGGCGCCTTCTCTAGTCAGGCATCACCACCACCTCTTTCAATTAAGCCATGAGCTTCCCTGGATAGGGGCGAGTCAGATTTAGAGTCTAGAGCATCCCAAGTATGTCTTTATCCCTTATTCTTACATTATTGTTATTAACTAGGGATATTGCATAGTTTTTAGTTAGGGGTGGAGGTGAACCACAATAGAGGGTTTTTCTTGCCATATTTTTTTCACGTCAATTTCACTATCCTAGTAGAAGTGGCATATTTAGGTCGTATTGTGTTCTATGTTTGTGTTTTTTTTGTATGTTTTTAATTAGGAGAAAAGAAAGTAAGCTAAGGGCAGTTGACATAGTTTTTTGTTCTCAAGTGTTTAGAAATAATGATACTCCTTCAATAAATTGTGAACTGTGTAATGTAAATATATGTGTGACTATTGTAAATATTTTTATAACATTAGGATTAGGGAAAAATAATCATAGCTTAGAATTTGCATGAACTGGATCGGTAGTAGTTGATAATATAACCCAGTACTATGTGCGTGTGAGATACTTACCTAGTTCCTTTTGTGCTTTTAATCCAAAACTTGTCTATTTAGTCTTGCCTAGGTTGTAGGATAGTTGGCTAGGATATGATCATAGGTCGTTTTTGATTTTATCCACTCTTAGTCTAAATGACCATCAAAATCTAAAAAAGTATCTTTTGATCCCTGATTTGAGCCTACATAGACCTATTTTCTTGATTTTCACTTTTTTACCTTCCCAAATTAATTACAATAAACCTATTTTGGCCTTGTTCCTTCCTCAGACATTTTGCACCTCAACTCACGCAAATCACATAAGTTTAAGGTATCTATTATAGGGGTGCATAATTAAAGTTGGGTATGCAGAAGGGTGCAATGTAAGCGAAAAACCAAGTAAGATTTGGTGTGTAGAAAAAAAGAGTGCGAGAAAAGAAAAAATGAAAAAAAAAAAGAGAAAAATGAGTACTTAGCAAAAATAAAACTACACCCAATCCAAAAAATCAATAAAGGAGAAAAGGGAGCAATAAAATAAAAATGGTTGAGAAGTGAAGACAAAGTTTAAGTGTAAAGTCAAGAAGGGTGATTCACTACATCCCAAATGTACCATACTTAGCTCACAACCTACATTACATGCCGAGTAAAGTCCTATTGTGATCCTAGTCGGAATGTCTAATGTGTTATATAAATATAGCACTTATAATGCTTAACTATCGGAATATGTATGTACTTAATGCTATTTTGTTAGATTTGATGTGTTTTTGGGAGTATTTTGCAGGAAATTAGGTTTTGGATGCTAAATGCAAGAGGAACTATGAAAAGTGTCTTGAATCATAGTTAAAAACCTATTTTAAGCCTCTACAACCCAAGGTACACTACCTCCTAATTACCCATAAGGAGTCTATACGAGTCGTATCCTAGACAGACCATACAATTCATACCTCGGACAGACTCGACATAACTTTAATAGTACTTCAGTATTTTGGCCATAAGTTTTCACCCTGATATCAGATTAATGCCAAATTGGTATCATTAGAAAGATAATTCAATTGTCTATATATTGGTTTGTCTTTGGATCAAAAATTCTAAGCACACAAAAAGCTATGTGCAAGATGATGATAGCTAGATTCTTCACGAGAATTTAATCGTTAAGGGAAGTTTTCATATGCCTTTAAGCTTAAAGCTATTTGTGATACCAATATGCATCTAAAGTCATCAAAAATCTCTAAGAAAGTGAATTTTTAGAAGAATACAACTTAGAAGTCTGAGTATGACTCATATGATCCAATCATCAGAAGAACATTGTCCAAGAACAAGGAAATAAGAAGTCCCAGGTGGATACGAGTGAAGTCCATGAGTTATATGATCAAGGTATGACTCATAAGGAGGAGTCTTAAGAAGATCAGAATGTTGAAGACTTGGGATATGAGCTACTAGAATGCATAAGACTAGGTCCTACGACTCATAAGTAGACCATACGAGTTATGGACCCTACTCATAACTTGTGCCAACTTAAGTGTCCTATCCAATTTTATTTGGGATTTATTTCTTGGTGTTTTCCATATATCCTAGTTAATGTACTAAATACTAAGGTATAGAAAATAAGGGAAAGCCTTTTGTATTATATGGACATTGTTTGGAACTTATTGTGTGAGAGTGAGTGTCTTGACATAGTCCCTTGCATTGACATGATGATACTGTGAGAATTGAGACTTCTTTTCTGCGTGGGTACATGGGTTTTTTTGCTACTTGCTTACTTTTTTGGGTAGTGTAACTTTCATACTTTCTTCATTGTTTTTTGCTAATATAATTCCATTTATTGATTCATTTGTATCATATTATTTTCATACATAGATCCACATAGTTGGTTTTGAAAATTTGGAAATAGGAGGGGTAATATTTTTTGAGCTGAAATTGAGTTGACTACCAGATTGCCTTAGGTTTCTCTTAGTTAGCATCGTGTTGTGTTTGGGATGTGTAGTTTCTTTAGGACATGCAAACGTTTTGAGTTGAAGGTGTCGATGTGCCACAGTTTCATGGAACTTTCGATGCTTAAAACTGATAAAAATACAAGTACTTAGGTTTTCTTTTGTTTGATATGATATGGTTTTTGTGTTTTATTGAAATAAACTAGGCTCTAGAGAAAAAGAGGTGAAAAGGAAGTTTAAATGTGTGGAGGACCCACTTATGGGTCGTAAATGGGACTTACGTCCTTCATAAGTCCCTCTATAAGTGACAAAAGAAGTTCCTGAAGATTTGAAGCTTTTCCTTAACCCCTACGAACGCACTTACGGGAGCATAAGTGGCACCTATGACCCTCATAGGTAATCTCTTAAGTGGATGTTCATAATGTTGCTAAATCCTTCTAAGACCTATGACCCACTTAGAGTACGTAGATAGTACTGCGACTCCTAAGTGGGTTCCTAGGTAGTTTCCAACTTAGTTTTATTTTTTTGTTTTTGTTAGGATTCTTAGGGTTTTGATGTGTTCTATAAATACCTTGTTGATGTTTTGTTATTAGTTTATGCACTCTATATACTTACACCACTAGGTTGATTATGAGATTCGACTTTGATCTTGGAATCAAATTTTCTTGGGTTTTACAGTTGGATATTAATTTATGATTCTAGTTTATAATCTTCAATTATTGTAAGATTATTCATATGTTTTCTTTCATGAACTCAATGGATGTTCTTGAAAACATGAACGGCTAAACTTTTAACTAGAGTTATAGGAACCCAGATAGAAATAACAAAGTAGAGGGAAGTACAAAGTCGTTCTTCATTGATGCTTTTGCAAGTATTATGATTTTCTTAGGTTTGACTGCTTTATTTACGACTGCAGAAGTTAAGAACCTACTTTTATACAACACCATATCCACAAGGGAGGTTGATATTAGGAAACAAAGATCACAACAGTATGTTGGAGCTATCGACCTTCATCTAATGAACTTGAGACCCAAAAGGAAATAGTTAATTTGGGATCCAGGACAAGGGTCAGAAAGGCAACACTAAATATAAAGTTGATGATTGAAATTCACAAAAGGCTTTCACAAGAAGGTTGGTCTTATTAAATTATGCATGCAAGGCATCGATATAATGCAACAGGCACGATAAATTTTCATAGTTAGGAAATCACGAGGAACACAATCCTTGTATTCATCTTATACTGATTTAACCTAAAGTGATTAAGATTTGTTACAAATATTACTGTTCTCACAAAATCACCTCATTTACTTTTTGTACTTTTCTGGTTGGTTCAACAAGTTCATGATAATGGTTTAGCCTATTCTTTGTGGGTTCGACCCCAATCATTGTTGGGTTATTTATTTTAAAATAATCACATTATACATTCCTAGAGGTGTAATCTTGGGTGACATCAATGACCACTTAAGAAGTCAAGTATCCATTAAAGTGGTCATACCAGAGAGTACAAAAACTCCCCATTCTCATTTTTCTCCCATTTTTGAGGTTTTGTGCTTCGGGCTATAGGGTGTTTTGGAAGAATTCTTCCATTTTTAAGCTTGGTAAGCTCAAAATCAATAATTGAACTATTTTACTTAGATTCTTGTCTTATAAAACCATTAATTTCATGAGTTTAGAAGTGGAATTTAGGGATTTTGGCTCAAAAGGCCTAAATTATTAATTCTTCAAAATAAACCCCTATGTCAACCCATTTTGACTTGGGTTTCCTTTTATGGCATTATTTAAGGTTTTTAGAAACAATAAGTCTAATTTTACCTTTTTTTTGAAAACTTGTTTGGGGATTCCATTAACCTCAACTCAGAAATGGGCAATATGTGTATAACGGACTTTGATGTTGGGTGTGTTTATGCATTCTAATTTTACTAGTCTATCTTTTTAAACCTTGTTTAGAGGATGATTCTTATGTTATATGTGTTGATAATGATATAAATGAGCATTTATGTGTTCAAGTATGTTCTTACAATGTTTAAAGGTGTTTTCACATGGATTATAATTCAATTTGTGCATTTAGAGTTCAACCGAGAAAACTAGTGTTACTATCTTGAGCTAGGTGTTTGTCTAGTCTATAGTGTTGGGTTATAATGTGTTTTAATGAGTTTCTAAGTTTGTTATTATGTATTTATATGTGAAAAAACTTTTTGTTAATGTTCAAGGGTCAATTAGATAAAGCCAAGGGTCAAAATAATGAGTTAAAGATCAAAGTTAAATTAGTCTATGCTTAGCTCATATTTCTAGTTCACCGTTGAGGATGATCTATTGTTTTGAGCTTTAAATTGTTGTGTTTAATACTATAGGATGCTTTTTAAATTTATTATGATGATATATGAAGGATGTAAAGGCTTCAAATCGGGTGGGAACAACTCAAAAAGTCTCTGAAATGATCACGGAAGCACAAGACACAAGTTGGATGCAATTTGGACCCCTTGAATGTATTGGGATCGTGTGGAGTCTATGATTGGCCAAACAGCGCATTCTTTATATCATTGGATTCATAAGGTGCCCAAAATGGTAATACACTATGTTGTGCTGCTGAGTCCATTCGCAATTGTCCAAAAATAGTGGCTTAATACGATTTCACTGCTTCGCGGTGAGGACCCAAATTAGGAAAAAGTGCCCAATTATGGCATTTGTTGCCTAGTGATTCTATTTGACACTATGGCGCAATCCATTGAGACCAAAAATCATGATAATTTTAACTTGCTGAACAAGAACGATGTGGAATCCTAATCCAAGTGGGGTTATGACTTTTATACTATAAATATAACGTCTTAAAATATGTTTTAAACATCTTGGAACCCCTAGATCGCTTGGAAAAACATTGGAGGCTACCACAACTTATTTTTACATTTTTATTTCTTTAATTTATCTGTTTTTATGCTTTTAATCACTAATACAATTATTTAGATGTTGATTATGACTATGAGTGGCTAAAAACCCACTTTCCGAGTTAAAGCCAAGAACATGAGTACGATTGTTTTGAATTAATTTAGTTTGATTTGCTTATGATTATTGGTTGTTTGTTTTCTCTTAATTTAACTATTTGATGGATTGATCACCTAGAAAATACATGTACTGTCACATTTATGATCTTAGGAGAGGGAATAGAGCGATAGAATGTGGATTTTTATTCTTTTATGAAATAAAGAATTTGAATAAGCATTTAGGACAGAGATTTACTTAGATTCCTTGATTCAAACATAGGATGATAGCTTTCAAATGCTTAATTGGATTATTACATCCGCGCTCAACAATGTATTTTAGTGTCATTTTAGGTAAATGATTAAAGGTGGGATACCATAATTATGCAATTAACCCTATGAATCAACAACCAAGATAATAAAGTTAACGAATGAAATTAAATACATAGTATGATTGATTAAAGTTATTTAACTCTAGTTTTCCTCCTATTGTTTGTTTCAAGATCTTTACATTACGCATTGTTCACTTTTCTGTATTGATAAATTACAAACTCTCTTTTCGGTTACGCTTTCATCAACTAAATCGAAACAGTGAACTAAAATAGAATTGTTGTTGAATCAAATCTATGTGGGATAAATACGTGACTTCTTGAAGGCCACTTTACTACTAGATAAGACCACGTACACTTGAGTGTGCGCTTAGGCACTGTAAGGTTTTTGACGCCATTGTCGGGGACTTGAAATTTAGCAACTGTTTATTTTAGTTTTACTTTAAGATTTATTTGGTGTTTTTATGCTTGATCTTGGGTTTGTGATTCCATGAAACAAGTTTAAAGGTTAGGAAGCTGGGAAGGGATAGGGATTTAATTGAACCAATCCCTGAACCTGAACAACACTTCCATCAACGAAGGAGAGACACAATTTATCTCCTCCAATTTCCGTGAGTAAAAGAAGACTAAGTAGTTCCTGCTCTAATGGCTGAACAACAAGCAGCCCGAAGGACAGTTAGGGAAGTGTCAGTCCTAGTTCTGATGAACTTGACTTCCCCAATTCAAAAACCGAATACTGGGGGAATTTCAAGTTAAAGCACAACATAGTGCAACTTCTAATCAATAATTGACAGTTTGCCGGGTTTTCACACGAGGATCCACAAGTATACTTGTAGAATTTTGTTGCGCTTACTGACACATTCATTCCGACTGGGGTGAATACAAATTATGTAAGGTTGACACTTTTTCCCCATTCACTGTTAGGGGAAGCTAAAAGGTGGTTGAATGCGGAGGCAGCCAATTCAATCACATCATGGAATGACTTAGCCAGAAAATTCCTCATCATATTTTTTCGATAAGGAAAAACTATGAGACTTCACAGTGAGATAGTGAGCTTCAAATAGAAGCCTGATAAAAATCTATGTCATGCTTGGGAATGCTTCAAGACCCTTCTTTGTAATTATACATATCACCAACAGTCTAATGAGGCACTTGCTCACACTTTTGTAGAAGAACTTGATTAAAATACAATGATTTTTCTAGATTCAGCCATAGGTGGTCAAGCACTAGAATTGACATATAATGAGTTATACATGTTGTTGAACTACATAGCATAATGAAATCCCAAGTGGCACTCAGATGCTAGAAGTGCCATGAAAAGAATTGCAGGATTATTGGAGGTAGACCAATTCACAACATTATAATCTTGAGTTTTTGTGTTACAAAATTTTATAAACACTCAGTTCAGCATCCTGAAAGTTGGAACCACACAACCTACGGCCACTGTAAATTCTATCCAACAAGATGTAGACTGGTCAAAAATCTATGGGAATAGTGGCCATGTAGCTTCCATGTGTGCTTTAAATCTGGAATCAGTAATGCATGTTGGTAATGCTCAAAGGAAAAATTATGGTAATGCCTACAACATGAAGTGGTAGACTAGCCTTGGAACGTACAACAATAATAAATTTAGCAACCACAGACACAAGGGAACTAGACAACTATCAACATGGAAGAGAATTTGAAGCAGCTTTTAGTTAATAAAGCATAGTTGACTGCGGATATGAAAAATTCACAAGTGGTCCATAGAATCTTAGAGTTGTAGACGGGGTAGTTACAACAAGCATTAAATACTAGGCAACAAGGTGGTTTTCCAGCAGATATAGAAAATCCAAAGCAGGTTATGGCAATTACCTTGAGGAGATGTAAAGAGCTTCAAGGAGAACCTCCAAAGTCCACTAAGGAGGTAGATGCTGATGTGGTGACTGAACAGGTAAATGAAAAAGTTGCTGAAAAATTAGGGAAGTCTGAGTACTTGAAGGAAAAAGTTGTTGAACCAAAAGTGAAGAAGACACTGCTACTACCCTTCCCTCAGAGGCAAATTAAAGCGAAAGAGGATGCAATGCTTAAGAAGTTCTTTGATACATTTAGAGAGTGTCAAATTAACTTACCTTTGTTAGATGTTTTGCAAGGTATACCCAAATATGCTAAGTAATTGAGGGATGTCATTACTAATATGGTAAAATTGTAGGATGTAGAGGCAATAACACTCACTAAGGAGTGTAGTTCGATAGTCACTCGAAAGATGCCGAAAAAGCTTAAGGACCCAGGTAAGTTTACTCTTCCCATTAAGATTAGTAATAGTGAGGTGGTGTAGGCACTTTGTGATTTAGGGGAAAGCATCAACTTGATGCCCCTATTTTTGTTCAATACATTGGGTTTGGGGAAGCCTAGACCAAGGTTGTACTACTGTAGCTGGCAAATGGGCGTATAGCCTGTCCCAAAGAAGTTATTAAGCATGTGTTTGTAAAGGTTTGTAAATTCATTATTCCTGCTGACTTTATTTTTCTTGATTTTGAGGCAGACTAACAGGTACCAATCATCTTGGGATGTCCATTTTTAGCGACGAGCAAAGGATTAATTGATGTAAGAGAGGGCACTCTAAAATTTTTGTTGAAGGATGAAGAGGCGGTATTTAAAGTTTACAAATTGCTAAACATGTTATCCCACTATAATGATTATGAATGATTACTGTTGTTGAAGGGGATGAGTATGGGTTGGT
Source organism: Capsicum annuum (assembly GCF_002878395.1). Taxonomy (NCBI): domain Eukaryota; kingdom Viridiplantae; phylum Streptophyta; class Magnoliopsida; order Solanales; family Solanaceae; genus Capsicum; species Capsicum annuum. The sequence goes on along the minus strand of NW_025891987.1, from coordinate 64,942 downwards.
TAGCCCACCAAAAACCTCTTCTGACACCCTTATTAAGCAACCCGGGCCTCCTATACCTCTACTTACCAACATAATAAAGGTTGAATTTGAGAAAGATGTTGACTTAGTGGGTGCAAACTCAAGAGGTCAGAAACGAATGAGAAAATGGTTCCCAAAGGGTAGTAAAATTGTGAAGGAATTTGGTTAAACCATAATTGAGTCGTGCCATAAAACTAAATCTGGCGTTGTTTGGGAGGCAACCAAAGTTAATTAGGTATGTTTTCATTTTGGGTTTTAGTTTTTATTTCATATAGTTTTTTTTTTTTTGATTGAGTCATAGGTTGAGGCGAAGTATGTGTACCAAAAATCTTAGCTAAGGAGCATGGTAAAAATAAAGTGTGGGGTCCCACAGACTTTCTTTATATGTAATGAGACTACTAGCTACGCCTAAAAGCCTCAAGGAGTATTTCTATCTCTTACTTTTAAGTTCACTTTGGGGACAAAGTAGATTTTTAAGTTTGGGGTGGGGAAATTCCCAATTTTTGGCTCAAATTAATTTTTTTTAAAGATATTCTTGTTGGTGCTATTTTGATTTCATGGTGCAAGTGTTTTGTCTGGAAAAAGCATGCCAAATAAGTGAATTACTACTATTGGGACTCTTAGGCTCATTTTTATAACTCTTGTACTTTTTGGCTTAAATTTGAATCATGTTATTATTTGGTTGGAAGTCTATGAAGATCCTATTGAGTTGTGCATGTTCCTTGTACGTGTGAGGGCTTTTGTATATTCCTTGTTCTTTGTGATGCCTATAACTTACCTGGTGTGTGTGTAAAGCAAAATAAAGAGTATGGGTTTAAGAGATGATTTGGGTATTTCTTCGATAGCCTTATTTTAGACCTTCTATTTGTCCTACCCTTTATGCATTATCTTAGTTAAACCCCATTGAGCCTTTAGCATTTTCTTTGGTAGCCGCATAAGTAGCCCAATCCCTTATTTGATAGACTATAATTCATCCAAAAAACTCCCAAGTGCTTTAGTGAAAAATTGATTAAGTAAGGAGTTTAAGAAAGTGAAGAAGAAAAAGGTGAAATTGATGCCCCAAGGTAATAGTTATTGGTGCTTATATTTTATATGTGGTTGTTGGGAGTGATATAAATGGTGTGACAAATATTCCCATGGTTTTAGAAAGGAAAAAAATTGAATCTTGAAGGAATAAACAATACGTTCACCATGTGTTTGTGAAAATATTTAAAAGAGGTAGGGCAAAACCAAAGGATATGGGTGGATGAAAATGGTGTAATGTGGTTGTTGAAGAGTTGTTTTGAATTTATAATATAGTGTATTAAAGTTCTTAGAGAGGTTAGTCACTATTACCAAATAGTTCCTACCCGTCCCTTAGCTTACATTACAACCCGGAAAAGTCTTAATTGATCCTAAGCTTTACATGCTAATATTAGCGGATAACTACACTAAGGGAAAACTTATGGTTCATTATGTGTAACTTGTTAATTTCGCGTGAGAGTGAGTGTAATTTGATTTGTATATACATTGTGATAATTTATATTATTGTGAGTGATTATGGGTAACTCCCTTGTTGTGAGGGGCACATGTTTGATGAATATGGGTGAATTTTATGGGTATTTAATTGATCAATATGCATGAGTTTGCCACTTGTGGAGTCCATTCTTTAGTCTAGGATGTTCGGAAGTAGGATTATTGAGATTTCAATTGTGTATAACATGCTTAGTGTTGTGAACATGTATTCCGTGTAGTGATTGTAGTACTAAGTTGAATGTCTTGATTTTCGTATAAGTATGGAGTTTCTTCAGCTCATAGTGTTTATAGTGAAGAGTTGTTCGAGGAAGAGCAAGGCTTTAAGTGTTGGGTGGTGATGTTGGGTGTATTTATGCATTCTAATGTTAATATTCTAGCCATTTAATACTTGTTTTGAGGATGACTATTATGCTATATGAGTTGATAATGATATAAATAAGAGTTTATGCATCCAATTATTGGTTTACAATGTTTAAAGGTGTTTTCACATGATTTTTGATTCAATTTGAGCATTTAGTGTTCAACCGAGAAAACTAGTGTTACTAGCTTGGGCTAGGTGTTTTTCTATTCTATCGTCTTGGGTCATAATATGTTTTAATGAGTCCCTAAGGTTGTTATTATGTATTTATATTTGGAAAAACTTGTTTTTAATGTTCAAGGGATAACTGGATGAAGCCAAGGGTCAAAACAATGAGTTAAAGATCAAAGTGAAATTGGCCTATGCTTAGCTCGTGTTTCTAGTCCACTGTTGAGGATGTTGTGTTGTTTTGAGCTTTAAATTGATGTGTTTAATTCTATAGGATTCTTGGTTAATATATTATGATGATATATGAAGGATATACAAGCTTCAAATCAAGTAGAAACAACTCAAAAAGGCTCAGAAGTGACCACGGAAGCACAAAACACAAGCTGGACACAATTTGGACCCCCAAAATGTATTGGACGTGTATAGAGAGTGTGACTGGAAAATGGGCGTGTGCTGCTCATTATTGGATTCATAAGGGGGAAAAAATAGTAGAACACTGAGTCGTAGTGGAGAGTCAATTCGAAATTATCTAAAAACAATGGCTCAATGCGATTCGACTGCTCCGCGGTGAGGACCCAAATCAGGATAAAGTGCCTAGTTATGGAATTTGGTGCCCAGTGATGCCATTTGACACTATGGAGCAACACGTTGACACTAAAGATCGGGATAATATCTCCTTGCTGAACAAGAAAAACGTGGAAATCTAATCCAAGTAGGATTATGACTAGTATACTATAAATATAATGTCTTAAAACACGTTTTGGACATCTTGGAACCCCTAGATCTCTTGGAATAACATTGACGGCTACCACAACTTCTTTTTAGGTTCTTATTTCCTTAATTTATCTTTCTTTATGGTTTTAATCATTTATACAATTATTAGGATGTTGATTATGACTATGAGTGGCTAAAAACCCACTTTCCTGGGTTAAAGCCAAGAACATGAGTACGATTATTTTGAATTAATTTTGTTTGATTTGCTTATCATTTTTGGTTGTTTTTTATTCTTAATTTAATAATTTGATGGATTGATCACCCGAAAAATACATGTATTATCACCCTTGTGATCTCGGGAAAGGTAATAGGCAGATAAAATGTAGGAATGAACAAAGTATGATTTTTATTCTTTTATGAAATAAAGAATTTGAATTAGCTTCTAGGATGGGAATGTACTTAGATGCTTTACTTGATTCAAATGTAGGATGATATCTTTCAAATGCTAAAGTGGATTATTACATCCCCTCTCAATGATGTAGTTTTAATGTCCATTTTGGGTAAACGATTAGAGGTTGGTAGACCATAATCATTCAATTAACCCTACAAATCAACAACCAAGATAAACAAGTTAACGAATGAAATTCAATACATAGTATGATTGTTTAACGTGCTTTAACCCTGGTTTTTCTCCTATTGATTGTTTCAAGATCTTTACATTAAGTATTGTTCACTATTCTCTTGTTATAAATTACAAACTGTCTTTTTGGTTATGCTTGCATCAACTAAATTGAAATTGTAAACTAAAATAGAATTGTTGTTGAATCAAGTCTTTATGGGATCGATACTTGGCTTCTTGATGGCCACTTTACTAGTTGATAAGACCACGTACGCTTGCGTGTGTGCTTGGGTGCTGTCAGATTTCCTTTTAATGCATAGATTACATTATATGTTTTATTTGGTTTTGAGGTCGTTAGAGAAAAGAAGTCTCTATGTTGAAGGCTTGGGATTAGAGTTTGGAGGAGAGTCATTGTCTAGGTATTCCATTCATCAAAGAGTGACCAAGATGCATTGTCATTTAAGACAACTCTATTGGTGGGGTAGTATTTGGAAGGATGTAGCAAATTTTATAATTGGTTGCTTATGTCGCCAGTAGTTAAAGGCTGAATATTTAAGGCTTCGTGGTTTGCTTTAGATGTTACTCATTCCTTAGTGGTAAAAGCAATGGATCACTATGAACTTCTTGGTTGGGTTGCCTCGTACTTCTCTTGGTTTTGACAGTGTTGGGGTCATCATGGATTGATTGACCGAATTTACTCATTTTATTCCTGTTTGGTCATCTTAGTGTAGAGAGGTTGGCATGTATCTACATTTGTAATACCCCATACTTTTCCTAGCTTAATTTCGTCCCTAGAATGTCAAAGATTACCTTCTAAAATGAATATCTTTTATTTCATATTAAATTTTCCAGATTTAGACCTTTCATTATCTGAAAAATTGAATAAGCTTTCCATCGATAACAAATTCGTACAAATCCGATACTCGGTAAAGAAGTTAGGGCATTTTTAGTAAAGCAGTGTGCCAACTGGGCTGTCACCACATTGTGGTGGAGGAAAATTTCATAATTCAAAATTCTAGTAGACCTCCGTGATTGTACCACATCATGGAGAGGTCCGATTTCTCATTTGTCAATTTCAAGTAAGCCTACGTGATTTCACCGCATCGTGATGATGGCCGAAATGGCATTTCTATAGGGCACCATGATGATGGCGCATCGCATTGAATTTCCAGTTCCTAACTTTCCCTTATCCAGTAAGCCACCGCAATAGTGGTGTATCGCGGTGGCTAGCCAATTAGGAAAATATTGCTTTTTCCAGTTCCATTTAGAAGCTTAAAAGGGGTATTTTGGTCAATTCCCAAGCCCCCAATCCATCAAAAACATGAGACTAAACCCATTCTAAGCCTATTATGCTCATTATTCATTAATTCTATCTAAAGAAAGATCTAAATTGAGGATTCCCAAGATAAGATAATCAAGAACTCATCCCCAAGAACTAAATTGGGAATCAATAATTCAAGGTTTCTTCATCTAATCATCTATCAAGATATATGGGGTTTATGAACAAGGATCCACTTCCATCCTTGTGACAAAACCAAGTTTTAATTATAAATTTATATGATTTTGAATGTTTATACATAGATTTTAAATTAGGGTTCATACCCATTTTTGCTATTTGCAAGATTATGAGCTTTGAGATATTTTGGAGGTGAATTGCATGTCTATTTTTATATTTTCATGCCTATTGCAGTAATTTATAGATTTTTAGATGAACTATCATTATTTTCAATATCAAGCATGATTATTATGATGTTTTTACATGAGATTGATGCATGGGTTACTACCCCAAGATTGAATATTATTATTATTTCAAGAAAGATGATGGTTTAAGCATCCTATTATCAGATTATTTATAAATTTTCAGTAAAGTTTTATTCTTTCGATCATCAAATTAGCTATGGAATCCACTTTTTAGATTATTACAAATTACAAAATTAATATTCGCTTTATTTATAGATTTTATCAGATAAATGCATAATTGGTTTTAGATAAATCCTTATGCCAATTTTAAAGTGGATTTTCAATAGAATGAGCATAGTAAATAAAAAGGGAGTAGTACTTAGCACCAAGCGGAAAGTGTGGGTTTAGCTTATCCTACTTCCATAGAACTACGTAGCCAACGTAGGTAAAGATTATTAGATTATTCCCATTCCAATATAGATGATAGATTTAGCTTATGATCAATCACATGGAAAGTAGGTTATACTCTCTGGTAAGAGTATGACACCCCTCCCCAACGTTTGGTTTCTTTCTTATGAGGACAAGATGTTGGACTCCATGTAGCTCACATGGTTTATGTCATTTAAGAGAACCTCCATTAAGATAAAGTTTTTCCTTAAAGATTAATGGTAAAGATTTTTATAATAGTTTCTTAGAAAAAAATAACAGAAAGCTTTTACAAAACCAAGTGTAAAAGCTCACAAATTTTACTCACATTATGCTTTACAAAAAGATATTAGCTACAGATTTCAGCTTTTAAATTTTAGAATTAAGAGTGATTCCTTTCTACACTTAGACAGTATGAATTTAGAGAGAGAATACAAACATAGCTTTCAGAACCAAATGTTTTGACTCACTAGATTTATAAAGCATGATTTGCTTCTTATTATTTCAGTATTTTAGATATTCCAGTTTATGTGAGTCATTTTTATTTAGCGTGCATTGTTTTACAAATTATGATGATGAGATTATGTTTTTACTTATGCATTCACCCCCATATACTCAGAACATCCTCAAATTACTGATCCACATATATGTCAATGTGCTACATTATCTCAAAATACATGTATTAGTTTAGTTGTAGCATGCATACCATGTTAGACAGTTTGCAGCTTCCATTTAGCAGGTGATAATTCCTCTTGATTTAAGAACTCGAGCCAGTCATATAGTTTGAACAATGTTTAGTTTTTATTTATTCAGTCATGTAGATTTGGGATTGATGGAGGTCATGTCAAGACTATCTATAGTCAATACTAGTAGAGGCTTCATAGACCATCAGTAGAGTTAATGTATTTGATTCCAGTATTATTTTGTAAAAGCAGAGTTGTAATTATTTTAATCTATCTCTATATTTATCAGAATCAGAAAAGAGTTATCTTCTACTTATTTTGTTATGATTTGAGTATCTTATTCAGTTGCTTATGAGTTATGCCAGTAGAAGGGTTATCTTGGGATCACTAGTGGTCCTAAGCACCGTGTGACATCTCGGGACCATTTTCAGGGCGTTACAAACTTGGTATCAAAGTACAAGGTTCAAGTGTCCTAGGGTGTCTATGAAGCCATGTCTAGTAGAGGCATGTTGAATGGTACAGAGATGCCCGTACTTTTCTTCGAGAGGATACAAGGCATTTAAGAAAAAATTTACCCTTTTTTCTACTCTGGATCGTGCAGTAAAGTTGTTCTCTCAAAATTTCCTGTCTATTCATGTGTTACCCTAAAATTCATCATTTATGATTTATTCTTGAGATAACACGATTATCATTTTCTAATTTCTCTCCAAATAGTGCTGTCAGATTTACCATCAGTAATCTCAGAAGTTACACCAAGGGATTGAGAGGAGCTCTTTAGTGTGTCATAAATCCCTCAAGTTGAAAGTTATGTTCTCATCCCTATGAGTTATTAAGTTGAGACCGAATTAGATACGTATTCAGATTCCTTATTATTCCTCCAATACCGGTAATGCTAATGAGAAGAGATAGTATGAACCTTGACTGTTAACTGAAATGGTCATTCGAGGGTTATTATGAACTTCAGTGTTGGGATTTATGAATAGTAGAAGCTTATTATAGTTGGAAGTATCGGTATAGAAGAGTAGTAGCAAGAAAGTGGGAATGATTATTGATAAAATGTATAGGGATAAACTTAGGCATGTTTTCGAGTTTTTTTAAGGTGGTATGTCCTTGCATGCTAGTTTAGTAGAAGGTACAGAAGGAGTTATTAGTTAGGGAGAATTGTTGTTTGCTTGAAGTATAGATGGATTTATTGATGGTATTTATTATGATTGAAAAGTATAGGATACTAATAAAGTATTTGGTGATTTAGTACCGTTAATTTAGGTGTATAGAAGGGTAAATAGTAGTGATATATAGAAGTAGTATGTGCTAATGGAATATAATGAGATAGGTCATATGATTTTGATCGATTACTATTATTGTGAAGTTCTAGTGGACTAGTGTTTCTTAAGGTTTTATTTTATAGCTTCAAGGTGAAAATTGTATGTAAAGTGGGTTGTTAAATCATGTTTAGCACTAGACATTAATTTTGAACAGCTGATGGTCATTAAGGTAGATGTAATGATTTCTTGGTTAGTGATGCTAGTTATATGGAGGTGATCTAGTAGGCTTGAACAGTTTGTGCAAGAGATTGAGTCCATTTTAATTCGTTATTAAGTATGATGTTGTATGTATGATGAAAAGGTATACCCTAGGTGATATGGGGTTGCATTATTTTCCAAGGTTACTACGTTTATGTGTGGTTAGTAGTACCGTTGATTTTCTAAGAGGAAGGAGACTTGTTATGCAGTATATGATGTTCTTAATTGCTAAGTTAAGGAGTTGAGTTATGGATAGATAATGTAGAGCCTTGTTGGGTGATATTGATTCTTGTAGTTTAGAAATATATGTTTAAAGATGCTATATTGTAGGCTATGATGGAAGCAATATTGTGTATTAAAGGTTGAAGATATCTGTGTTCAATGTTAGAATCTAAGTTTGAATCTTTGAAGATTGAGCGAATATAAATGAGAGTTGAATCTCTAAATGATATGAACTCATGATGTGGTGATACTCATGAATATTCTAAGATTGTAAGTGTTCAAGATATTATATGATGATTAGTAGGGCTATAGAAATATAGAGTTATACCTCGAAAGGAAGTATTATAAGTTGATTTTACACTTTCAAGTGTTGTCTTTCAGAGTAAGTTGATTATTTGCGTGTATTGTTGTATTCCCGATTCTAGAGTGTAGTGAGTGTAGTCCAGTTTAAAGTTTAGTAAAGGGTTCCTCAGACTTTGAATGATGGCTTAAAGCTAAGGGGGAGATGATAGAATTAGGAACCAAGCCAAGATTTCAGGTCATAGTAGGGGCGTTAGTACATTGAAAAATAGCCGAAATAGTGTATGATGCCCAATCTATTCATTTTTCAGTAGTGTAATTCAGTTACTCCAACATCTACTCATGCCTTGCATGTCAGTTCCTTGATCATTGTTCATGTTCATGCAAGTAATAAGGGATCATGTACTCTCGCAGTTCCTAGTACAAGGAGTTCTAGTTCATTTAGTAGTTGGAATGACATTCCATAAAGTTATGAACTCCAAAATTCAGGTCATGCAGCTCATGACTCATGTACTCATACTTTACTGTATGTTCAGTTCAATACTCAAGCAACACTCTTAGCAATCAGCAAAATTCAGATCTATATCATGTATCTCCTCATATTAGATCTCTTTAATGAATCCATGTCGTGAACACTCTTTTCCTCAAGCCTCGATAAAGTGTCAAGTTATGCTTAGTATCCCTTCATGTTCCAGATCCTAATATTCCAGCCTTTCTGTGACCTTCCCTTAGGTCATGATAGTGATGATGAACAATTGTATGGATGGGAGAGAGTAAATGTGTTATGTTTGAAAAAATGGTTGTAGGCTTATTTTATGTAAGTTTATAAATAAAGAAATATTGAGGTGAAGCTTTTTTGTGTATGACTTGGTTAGTTGTGAATATTTTATGCATGCCTTCTTATAAATAGTGCATGTATGTTGTTATTGATAGAGGTGTTACAGAATACGAGAAATATGCTCTTATAGGCATTTGTTTATAAGTGCATATGTGGTTATCAAGATAGGCTTGAACGTCATGTTGGTGTATAAGAAGATAGGTGTATAGTGCATTAATGAATTTCCTAGAAAGAGGTTTAATTTTGTTATAAAGGTGATAAGAAGAATTATCTTAGAGAAAAGTAGTTATGAAAATGCTTGGGGTATTGAATCCATGGTTCAGACTAGTATTATGGTGTTATATGCAGTACCTAGTGATTCTGAGTTAGGCTTGACCATGATGAGAGGATTTATTATTGTTTAGACTCTAGTCGATGGTTTTATCAATGCCCATATGAAAATTTTAAGTTGAATCAAGTGAATATGGTATTTAAGGGGAATAATATAGTTGAGGGACTGTTTGAGAAGTGTTGCTAAGCTTGAAAGTAAGAAGTTGCATTGCTTAAGGGCTAGTAATTCTGTCCTAGCTTATGATTTATTGGTCAATGTTCTATGCTATAGGGTGGTAGCAATGTTGTGATTTCTTATTAAGATGTTTTGTTCATATCTTGCCCAAAGTTCTTTACTTCCTAATATCATTAGAATTTCTTTGAAGAGCATTGGAGAAATACTCCATCTGAGTTTAAGCATTTAGTATGATTCAGTCCGTACAACCAACAATCTAGTTTAACAGTCAGACAAACAAATTTCTATAGTTTTCCATCTTCCAATTTAGTCTACTCTTACTACCTGAAATTTCATGAGTATGGCCATTTCAAAAGGTAGTTTATTTGCATCCAAGTAAATTGTGAATTCAACTCAGTGTATGCATCAAGCATCAGTTTCAGATTAAGATATGAATTAATGATTCAGTTCATAAGTATTGAGTGAATGATCTTAGTTTTTCAAGCATCCCAACTCAGATAATGTAATACCAATTGTATGATCTTAGACTCATTGTCTCCTAATTTGTGCCTTCATAGTTTATCACTTCACAGTTCTACATGAATAATTGTATCATGAACACTTCAAGCGAATTCCAAACTCTTAGCATGAATCAACTTCTTATGAGAAGTAAAGGCAAGCCAACTTAGAAATCAGTTTTATGATAGAGGTTTCTAATTTTCTAGACTTAGTCATGTAAGTATATTCCTAGATTCGAGTGTTCATTATGTAATCTCAGTTATCTTAGTTCAGAAATCTCATTCCAATCAGTCAGTTGAGGGTGCTACTTGGGAAGTAGAAGAACACATGCGTAGCAAGTACCCTCATCTCTTCTCCACGAACTCAGATTCAATCAAAGGTAATAGTCTTTTTTCATTCATTTCTTTGCTAGTCTTAGATACAGCCATATACCTATTTTCATGTAAGTTCATGCACTCACAGATCAGTTCAGTAGCTTAATATGTTAAGATTCAGTCATACAGTTTATTTCAGTTGTGCATGATAGCTTTTAGCCTCATATTCCTCAGTATTCTCAGAACTAGCCATATTCAAGGATGAATGTTCCCACGGGGGAGATATTTTAATGCCCCGTACTTTTCCTAGATTAATTTCATCCTTAGAATGCTAAGAATTAGCTTCTAAAAATGAAAATCTTTTATTTTATATTGAATTTTCCAGATTTAGACCTTCTATTATGTGGGAAATCGAATAAGTTTTCCATCGATACCAAAATCGCCCAAATTCGATACTCGATTGAGAAGTTCGGGCATTTTTAATAAAGATGTGTACCAACTGGGAAGTTCAAAATTGTCAATTCCAGTGGATCTCTGTGATTGTATCGAATCGCGAAGAGGTCCAATTTCCCATTCGTCAATTTCCAGTAAGCCTATGCGATTTCACTGCGTCCAGACGATGGCTAAAATAGCATTTATATAGGGCACTGCAATGATGGCGTGTTGCGTTGAGTTTCCAGTTCCCAATTGTCCCTTATCCGGTGAGCCAATGCGATAGTGGCGCATCGCGGTGTTCTACCAGTTTGAAAAATATTGCTTTTTCTAGTTTCGTTTAGAAGTTTAAAAGGGGTATTTTGGCCAATTCACGAGCCCCAATCCATCCAAAACATGAGATTAAACCCATTCTAAGCCTATTATGCTCATTATTCATTAATTCTCTCTCAAAGCAAAACCCTAGAGCTCAAATCTTTCTCTCCAAGAAATTAAAATCCTTAATTGTTTCTCTAAGAGAGCTCTAAATTGAGGATTCCCAAGACAAGATAATCAAGAACTCATTCCCAAGAACTCAATTAGGAATCAATAATTCAAGGTTTATTCATCTAATCATTTATCAAGGTATATGGGGTTTATGAAAAAGTATCTTCTTCCATCAGTGCACCCAAAACCAAGTTTTAATTACAAATTCATATGATTTTAAATGTTTATACATGGATTTTAAATTAGGCTTTATACCCATTATTGCTATTTGCAAGATTATGAGTTTTGAGATACTTTGAAGATGAATTGGATGTCTATTTTCATATTTTCATGCCTATTGCAGTAATTTACAGATTTTGAGATAAACTCTTATTGTTTTCAATATCAAGCATGATTATTATGATGTATTGACGTGAGATTGATGCATGGGTTATAACCCCAAGATTGAATATTCTTATTATTTCAAGAAAGATGATGCTTTTGGCATCCTATTATCAGATTATTAATAGATTTTTAGTAAAGCTTTAATCTTTTGATCATTGGATTAACTATGGAATAAAATTTTTAGATTATTACAAATTACAGAATTCAGATCAGCTTTATTTACAGATTTTATCAGATAAATGAATAATTGGTTTTAGATAATCCCTTATGCTAGTTTTAAAGTGGATTTCCAACAGAATAAGCATAGCATATAAAAAGGGACTAGTATTTAGCACTTAGTGGGAAATGTGGGTTTAGCGCATCCTATGTCTAAGGAACTACACAGCCAATGTAGGTACATATTATAAGTTTATTCCTATTCCAATATGGATGATAGATTTATCTTGTGATTGATCACAAGGAAAGTAGATTATACTACCTGGCAAGAGTATGACACCTCTCCCCAATGTGAGGTTCTTCCTGAGGAGGATGCGATGTTGGACTCCATGTAGCTTGCGTGGTTTATGTCGGTTAAGAGAACCTCCCTGAAGGTAAAGTTTTTTTCTTACAGCTTAATGGTAAAGATTTTCAGAATTGTTTCTCAGAAAAGTATAATAGAAAGCTTTTAGAAAACTAAGTGTAAAGGCTCACGAAGTTTAATCAAATTATGCTTTACAATAAAACATTAGCTACAGATTTCATCTTTCAGATTTTAGAATTAAGAGTGAGTAATTTCTATACGTAGACAGTATGATTTAAAGAGAGAATACAAGCACAACTTTTAGAACTAAATGTTATGACTCACTAGATTTATAAAGTATGATTTGCTTCTTATTATTTAAGTATTTCAAATATTCCAGCTTATGTGAGTCATTTATATTTAGCATGCATTGTTTTACAAATTATGATTATGAGATGATGTGTTTACTTATTCATTCACCCCCATATACTCAGTACATCCTCAAATTTCTGATCCACGTATATAACTATGCGCTACATTGTCTCATAATATAGGTATCAATTCAGTTGAAGCATGCATACCATGTTCTGACAGTTTGCAACTTCCAGTCAATCGGTGATGAGTCCTCCTGATTTAAGGTCTTGAGTCAATCATACATTTTAAGCAGTGTTTTATTATTATTTATTCAGTCGTATTGATTCGAGATAGATGGGGTTATGTCCTGGCTACCTATAGTCATTACTAGTAGAGGCTTCATAGATAGTCAGCAGAGTTTATGTATTTAATTTTAGTATTATTTTGTAAAAGCAGATTTGTAATCATTTTAATTTAGCTCTATATTGACCAGATTTAGAAAAGATTCATATTCCTTTTATTTCATTCATATTTATGTATCTTATTTAGTTGCTTATGAGTTATCCCAGTAGAAGGGTTAGATTGAGATCACTCATTGTCCTAAGCATCGTGTGATGTTTCGGGACCATTTTTGGATCGTTACAACACTTATGAGATAGTTCGTCTCCATAATGGAACATATTTTGTTATATCGTAGAGTGGTTTTGTTTTCACTTCTCACTTTTAAAAGGTATTTTAGGAGGAGTTAAGTACTCAGGTCAATCTTAGCATAACTTTTCACCCCTAGACAAATGGTAAGTCAGAGCAGACTATCCAGGTTTTGAAGGATATACTCTGTGCTTATGTTATGGTTTTCGAAGGTTAGTGGGAGCAACGTCTAGCTTTGGTAGAGTTTGCGTAAAATAATTGCAACCATTCTAGTATTGAGATGGCTCCCTTCATGTCTTTATATGGTAGGCATTGTGCTCCTTAGTTGGATAATTTGAGTTTTTGGAGATTAGACCTTGAGGTAGAGACTTTCTTCGCGATTCTTTAGGAAGAGTTTGCGTCTTTCACAATAGGCTTTGGGTGGCTTAGAGTAGGGGGAAGTGTTATATGCATCATAGACTTCATTACTTGAGATTTAGTGCTGGTGATTGAGTCTTTCTTCATGTTTCTCCCATGAAGGAAATGATGAGGTTTGGAAAGATAGGATAGCTTATACACATGTATATTGGACCATTTGAGATTCTGTAGACTATTTGGGATATAGTTTGTGAGAGCATTTCTCCTGTATTTATCAGTTGTTCATCTAATTTTCATGTTTTTATGCTACGATTCTATATTTTGGATAATTCTTTTGTCATCATTGGGATACAATAGAATTACCTGAGAGATTGTCCTTTGGTGAGAAGCCCATCTCCATCCTAGCTAGGGATATTAGACAATTGCATTCTAGAGATATTCTGGTGGTTAAGGTCCAGTGGAGACATCAAACTATAGATTAGGCTACTCGAGAGGTTGTCATGACCCAAAGCTACCCCCTAGTCATGACACGATGTTTATGGCCACAAGTGACCCCAAACTAACAAATGGTCTAGTACCTACTATGTGTATTGAATGAAATAGAAGTAAGAAAACATATCCAGAAGATAAACCAATAAGTGATGGCCAGTTTAAGTACTGAAATATTTAAAAGACATATCCAAAGTGTCTGGTAAAATAATAAAAACCAAAACTATCTGTAATATATGATAATAACTTAAAACTGAATGTCTATCTAAGTATCTGAAAGCCTATAAGAATCATCATGAGTTTATGGGACAAACCCCCCAACTAACTCCAACTAACTAAATCATAATGAAATACGAAAATGAATGAAATAACTTATCATTTCCTCGATAGATGAGGACTCACCACTATAGTCGAGGGGAACTGCTGAACTGTCTAAGGATGGTAGGGAAACTATGCATCTGAACCTATGTTATAAGACAACATAGTACAAGAGAAATTTATGCAATTAGTACTTTGAATGTACTAGTACATGAGGTAAGGACAAACTGAAATACATGCTAAAACTGAATGTAATTACACGAACATGCAAAACTTAATATACAAAACCAAGTATTTTAATACACTGATATTATCTGAATAACTGGTGTAGTTTGTACTACTTACTAAGTAAATACTGAAAACTGATTACTTGGTTTATCAAAATTGAACTGAAATAGACTACCAATGTTGACTGAAACAGTGGAAGTTATCATGTAACCGACATACACAATGGTTAGGATCATGGAGTCCAACGTCTAACCCATATTAAGGAGGGTTGTTCCATCCTTTCCATCAGAGTAGAACCTGAACCGGAGTGACCACTATACTGAGATGATTTGGGCAAGTGGAAACACTCTTTGGTGAGTTCCAGAATTTGATGGCGGCATGTTGTTTTTGGGAAGTAGGGTGCACTGAACCCACACATTTGATGCTAAACCTTATTCCAAATTGAATGACACTGGTATAATTAATGGTTTAACATAACGTGGTACTATACAGACAAGGATCAACTGGGACTTGAAAATAGTAAGTGAACACATAGATATCGGGTGTTCATAACCCGCTAGCACTGAATGTTTTAAAAAACACAATAAAAACTCCTAACATAGTAGTATGAAGTAATAATGCAGTGACTCAAAACATTGGACATTTGAGTATATAAGCATAATACATGAATTTGAGCATGAAAACATATTAAACTTATGTGAATAGTATTTTCTCATCAAAATAATGGATTTAAAAATAAAACATCAAACTTGTAGTGGGAAACATGAATAAATACAACTCTTATGCTTTTTAGTACCTAGATCACATGATAATTCTATATTTCACACAGATAAAGATTTAGGAATGAAATCTATCATAAAGAATGTAATATTAAATTGAAAAGTCATACATTTGGGCAAAAGGTTGAAAGGTTAACCTTATTCAAAACCCACATACCTCAATAACTGAATTCTTGAAGATTGTTTGAATTTGTGTGCTTGGACTCTTCGTTTCTCGAGGAAAGGATCTTAGGTTTTATTCTTGGGAAGGAGTAGGGTTTCTTGACAATAATTTTGAGATGAAGGGGAAAATAATGCCCCTATTGATGCCCCAAATCGTGCTATGTTTTAATTGGATTTAAGGTAAAAGACTCATTTGCCCTTGAACTCTTTAATCAAGAATCCGAGTGTAGGGCACCAACGCACCGTACCCCTCTCTCTCGAGGAGTAACTAACACACCATGCCCCTCTTTCTTAAGGAGAGACCAATGCATCACAGACCCCATCACCATGAGAGAGACCGATGCATTACGGGCTTATCGTGGGAGTATTTTGTCTCCGCTATCCAAACACATCCCAAACCTCATCCAAAAATACCAAAACATTTTGAGTAAACTATTAAACTCTCTAAATATGAATTAGCTCAAAAAACAATGGCTGAGGGTCGGGAAGACCAAATTAAGAATTTGTGTAGTTTAGGGGTCTTGAAAATGACTATGTCCTTAACACTTATTGAAAATTTCAAGGCTTTGACCCCTTAAACATGCAACTACAATTGAACCAAGATTAGGATCTCATGGGGTATTATATAATCTCATGAAATAACATGAGATTGGTTACATAGTTGAAACAAAAAATGGAAAATAGTCAATGTAAGTGAAATCACTACATCGAGCTTAATCTGAGTTTGTGGAGAAAAGATGAGGGTACTTGGCTTGAATATCTTCTTTTTCTTCCCAAATAGCTCCGTTAATAGACTAATTTTGCCAAAGAACTTTAACCAAGGGAACTTCTTTATTTCTTAGCCTACGAATCTGACGGTCAAGGATCTCAACTGGTACTTCCTCGTAGGAAAGGCTATCCTTAACTTCGACACTTTCTAAAGGACCATTAGAAACTAAATCACCAATGCATTTATTTAAAAAAGAAACATGAAACACCGAATGCACTGATGCAAAATCTGTAGGCAACTCAAGCTTATAGCTACCTTCCTAAATTTAAGATTCTATATAGGCCAACATAGAGGGGATTGAGTTTCCCCGTCTTGCAAAATATTTTTACTCCCTTTTTTTGAGAAACCATCAAATATACCAATTCACCAACCTCAAACTCAAGATCCCTTCTCCTCACGTTTGTTTAAGATTTCTCATGACTTTGGGTTGTCTTCAGCCTTTCCCAAATCAAATAAACTTTTTCCATGGCCTAAAACACTAAATCTGGCCCTATAGTAGTAGCCTCACATTCCTTATTCCACTAATAGGAGATCTACATCTCTTTCTATAGAGATCCTTAAATGGAGCCATCTGAATACTGGAATGGTAACTATTGGTATCTGCAAACTCAATAAAAGGTAAATGGTCATCCTAACTACCTTTAAAGACAATAATACAGGCCCTGAACATGTCCTCTCATAATAAGAAAAAAGGTCTATTTCAGACCAACATTCGGGATAAGTCAATAATTTATCTCTAGAAGCATACTTATTAGGACGATATTAAATTTTGGTCCCAAATTTTGTATTTTTTTGGAAGGCTTAAAATATGGTCCTAACAAAATTATTAACTTGCCCCTAATAATAATTTATAGAGAAGTACCGCTAAATTATTATATTAAACATTTTAATAAATATAATGCTAATCAAACTTAATGTGCCAAAACAAAAAAACCTCTCACACCCTAGTTTTTGCTCCAAATTATGGATCAAAATTTCTCATTGAATGCTCATATCTCTTATTTCCAATCGGCCAAATCTCTCTAATTTCCAGTCGGCTAAATTGTTCAAATCATCGGCTAAATCTCTCTTATTTCCAATCGCAACTTCCATTATCGGTATGTTTCTCATCTCTTTATAAAGACTTGAGTAAAGCTTTTTGTTCTTGGTAATTTCCCATCTCTCTATAAACATCAATTTTGTAGTATTAGAAGAAGAATCTATCATCGGGTCAGTTCCTGGTGATTGCTGATGTTCAGTTCAAAATCAAAAACCCTAAGTTCATTTTTTTTAAGATTTGGTGTTCTCTATGTATATTGCTCTATGATAAAATGGAAATGAGCTACCTTGATCACTAATTTGTATGTATCTATATGTGTTTTGTATTTTTTTCCAAGATTTTGTGTTCATTTGTTCTTTGGTAAAGTGTAAATGAGTTATCTTGATGAGTGGTAAAATAAGTAAAGTTATACTATTGATTGTTACTATTAAACAACAACAACTACAAACTCAGTGTATCGCAGACCTGCGAGATGTGCTTGGTAGTTAGTTTGATGAACTAGGCACGTTTCTTAATTAAGTAGTAGTAGCATTATTCTTGTAGTTTCTTGCTCTGCAATTTCAATTACTTCCTGTTGCTACATGTGCTTCAATTCTCGCATTATTTGGCTATTGTTAGTGTTCTTTGTAATTATTTATTTAAAAATGCAATGTATGGCCGAGCCCAACTTGTTTCTGACTGAAGTGTAGTAGTAGTTGTCATTGGTATAACCACAAAACTCTTCTGGGGTATTGATTATTCACTCTAATGGCTGATCCAAGTCAGGTGGAGTCGTTACGTCTTATTGATTAATTCAAAGTTTAATAATTACTCTTTTCATTCCCTTTTACATGATAACCATTCCTTATTTGTGTGTTCCTAAAACTGACATCTTTTTATATTTATATGTTACTTTATCAATGTTAGACTTGCTCTTATAGGAATGTCATGAAATATTTAATAAAAATAATTCTAACAGCATTTTGGATATAACAACCAATTTGGCTTTTTCTATTCCAGTGAGACACTTCTATAGTTTGTAGATATAAATCCATCATTTAGAATTACAACTTATGTTTTTCTTATTGGACCTCTTTTCGTTAAATGATTAAGATAAGTGCTTATAAGGTGGATGCAGATCCACTTGGCATGATAAATCTTAATCGAGATTGATTTCTCCATAAAAGTTTTCTATGACACGCTATACTAGAGCTAAAAGATCTGCTATGGGATAATGACACTTCTATGTTGTGGGAAATATTGTATCAAACAATCGAAGACAGAATAAGGTGAGGTAGGAAGTTGTCTTTTCCATTTCATGGTATCATCTAGTTTTCTCCTCTTAATGTAGGTAGTATAGGTTCTTGGCTATTTTGAAATCAGTGTGGCTACACAACATCTTGGAAAGTCATAGAATATCAAGAAATCTTTGCATTGGGGTTGTGGTAATGTTCTTTTTCTTCCTATGTTATTTACTTATTTTGATTTTGTTCTATTTTATGGTCTTTCCATATTGTGTATGTAAATATGGATGATTATAGTTGCATGTTTTAGTTATTTTTTGGTTTGTTCAGTTTCGGCTGTGTCATATATGTGTATCAATTTTTCTCTAGTTCATACATTATGTAAGTGAGCTAATGTTTTGAGTTATAAAAGTTGAAGCAGCATATAGTATGATGAGAATAACATTAGTTGTGTCCATTATTCATGATGAGAAAACTGGCATCTACCACACCCTTCCATCTAAATGGAAATATAAAAGTAAACAAATAAAACCTAAGCAAGCAAACATATCGACAAGGCTATTTTGATTTTTGACAGATGGGCAAAATTGTTAAATGAGCTTTCTTACTGCTGATATACACATGAATTCAATAAATGGAAATCTTTTTACTAGTTTTTGTAGATGTGAGGGAGGACAAAATCTAGGGATTTATGTGTAATACCTCGTGCTTTTTCTTAGCTTAAAATTCATCCATAGAATGTTAAAGACTTTCTTTAAAGATGAATACTCTTTTATACATGTGGAATTTCAAGATTTTGACTTTTCATCGCGTGGGAAATTGAATAAGCTTTCCATCGATACCAAATTCGCCTAAATTTGACACTCGGGTAAAGAGTTATAGCCATTTTAGTAAGATAGTTTACCACTTGGTACTTTATCGCATCGCGGAGGCAGTCCAAATGGCATTTGTCATTTTTCAATGAGAACGCGATACCACCGCATCACACTACTAGCATTTTTCCCAATTATCATATTACAATGTGACTACATGATCTTGGCACATCATGCCAAAAGGAAATTTCACTGCCAATAAAGCACAGCGCGATGGCGGCTCATCATGCCATCAGCCCAGTTCCTAATTGTCAGTTTCCAATGACACTGTAATACCACTAAAAATCCAAACCAATATTAGATACATGTACCAAGCTCGTGCATATTACATCATGGTTCTTTTATAGTTTTATGAGTAAGTTAGAAGTATATTAAGGCTTCAAATAACTCCCAGCTATCAGACGAATCAAAACATTCCTTACCGATTGAATTCTGGAGAAGGATATTGGTATATTCAACTTCAAATGACCATATCTCTCATTAACATTAGTATTTTTAATCTCATGACCTATCAACAGATAGATAACTGAATTATCTTTCCAACGATATCAATTTTACCCAAATTCGATATTGGAGCAAAAAGTTATTCCTATTTTACTCCAGCATATCAGGCTAGTAACAGTGTGACGGAATTCATGATAGCTAATCACATTTGTGACGCCCTATCACGAAGGTTGTCAGCCTAAGGCAAAAACCAGCTCCTAAGTGACGACATTCATGATAGATTATCACATTTGTGATGCCCTATCATGATGGTCGTCAGCCTTGGGTAGAAACCAGCTCCTAAGTGACGACATTCATGATAGATTATCACATTTGTGATGCCCTATCATGATGGTCGTCAGCCTTGGGTAGAAACCAGCTCCTAAGTGACGACATTCGTGATAGCTTATCACATTTGTGATGCCCTATCACGAAGGTCGTTAGCCTTAGGGAGAAACCAGCTCCTAAGTGACGACATTCATGATAGCTTATCATATTTGTGACGCCCTATCACGAAGGTCGTCAGTTATGATTTTTGAGCAATTGGAAATTTATTTCATAAGGGTATTTTGGTCATTTCCTTCACCTTCCATGACTTATAACCCTAAAGAGGCGTAATTTTTCCCATTTTTATTCAGTTAAGCATCTCAAAAACCCTCTCTTATGCTCTCAACCACAAGAATATGGTTTCCATCAGACACGTCTCTCAAAAGCAAGATTCAAGCCTTTTTCCAAGATAATTAAGAATGAAGTTTCCCAATCCAAGAACTCTCCAGCAAATTATCAAGGTTTCCTTTATAAGGTATACGTAGTGTTCATCTATGGATACAATCCGTTCATAGAGCTCAAGAGCCATGTTTTAAATATTATTTTGTAAACTTTTTGTGGTGATATGAGTATGTACATTTGATGATTGTTGTTTAAGTTTCAATGTGATGTCTAAATAGGATAGTTCAGTTTCAGTTCCCGAATGAGCCCGTCCTATAGTGGAAGGGTAGCACTTCGTCTTTCAGGGATCAGCTTATTTCCTACCTTCGGGCAAGGAAAATGATTTCTAAGGGGTGTGTGTATCATCTTGTGCATGTTAAGAATTCCAGTTCCGAATCTCCCAGTCTCACATCAGTCCCAGTGGTTAATGAATATTCAGACTTCTTTTCCAAGGATCTTCCAGGAATTTCTCCCAAAAGGGAAATAGACTTCAGCATAGACCTTCTCCCAGATACTCAGCCTATTTCTTTTCTGCCATACAGAATGGCACCAGCAGAACTCAAGGAACTGAAAGATCAGTTGAAGGATATCTTAGATAAGGGATTCATCAGGCCAAGTGTATCCCCATGGGGTGCGCCAGTCTTATTCGTGCACAAGAAAGATGGTTCTCTCAAAATGTGTATTGATTACCGTCAGCTCAAAAAAGTCACAGTCAAGAATAGGTATCCACTGCCTAGGATAGATGACTTGCTTGACAAACTTCAGGGTGCAAGTTATTTCTCTAAGATAGACCTCAGATCAGGCTATCATCAGCTCAGAGTTAGAGAATGTGACATCCCAAAGATAGCTTTTCGTACTCGGTATGGTCACTTTGAATTTCTAGTCATGTCCTTTGGTCTTACCAATGACCCTGCATCTTTCATGGACTTGATGACCGGGTATTCAAGAAGTACTTGGACACATTCTTCACAGTCTTCATAGATAATATTTTGGTCTATTCTCGCACAGAGCATGATCATTCAGATTGTTCTTCAAACTCTCAGGGATCACCAGTTTTTCACCAAGTTCAGTAAGTGTAAATTTTGGCTAAGATCAGTAGCATTCCTTGGCCATATTATTTCCGGTGATGGCATTAGAGTAGATCCTCAGAAAACCAAAGCGGTAAGAAACTGGCCTCGCCCTGTCTCTCCATTAAATATCAGGAGTTTCTTTGGTTTGGCTGGCTATTACAGATGGTTTTTTGAGGGATTTTCTTCTATTACATCTCCTATGTTCAGATTGACTTAGAAGAAGGTCAAGTTTCAGTGGTCAAAACCTTGCGAGAAGAGTTTTCAGGAGTTAAAGACTCAACTCACCTCAACTCCAGTTTTAGCTCTTCCCGATGGTTTCGATGGATTCGTAGTATATTGTGATTCATCCAGAGTAGATTTAGGTTGTGTCCTCATGCAGCATAGTAGAGTCATAGCGTATTCCTCTAGACAGTTAAAGCCCTATGATAAGAATTATCCTACTCATGACCTTGAGTTAGCAGCAGTTGTATTTACCTTAAAGATTTAGAGGCATTATCTATACGGTGTTCATGTAGAAGTCTTCATAGATCATAAAAGCCTTCAGTATGTCTTTTCCCAGAAAGATCTCAGTCTTTGTCCGAGAAGGTGGTTAGAGGTCTTGAAAAATTATGACATGAGTGTCCTTTATCATCCTAGCAAGGCCAATGTAGTGGCCTATGCACTCAGTAGACTGTCCATGGGTAAAGTTTTCCATGTTGAGGATAGTAACAAGAAGTTAGCTCAGGAGATTTATCAGCTTGCCAGACTAGGCATTTTCTTGGTCGACTCTTCAGAGAGTGGTGTATGTGTTTAGAGTAGTTCAGAGTCATCTCTAGTTTCCGAGGTGAAAGAGAATCAAGAAAGGGATCCCATCCTTGTCAAGCTAAAAGACTCAGTTCAGAGTCAGGAAGTAGAGGTTTTCTCCTAAGGGGGAGATAGTGTTCTTCGTTGTCAGGGTTGTCTGTGTGTTCCCGGTGTAGATGACTTGAGGCAGTGAATTCTTGCAGAAGTGCATAGTGCGTGATACTCTATTCATCCAGGGGGCACTAAGATGTACCTCGAATTGTAGGAGATCTATTGGTGTAGTGGGATAAAGATGGATATTGCAAAGTTTGTCGCTAAGTGTTCTATATGTCAGCAGGTTAAGATAGAGCATCAGAAACCCAGTGGTTCCATGCATTCCTACTTGGAAGTAGGAAAAAGTGAACATGGACTTAGTGATGGGTTTGCCTAGAACACGTCATCAGCATGATTCAGTTTCATTCATTGTAGACAGAATAACCAAGTAAGCTTATTTCCTTCCAGTTTGTACCTGTTACTCAGCAGAGGATTATGCCAAACTCTATATCAGGGAATTGGTCAGATTACACAATGTTCCACTATCAATCATCTCAGACAGAGGTACCTAGTTCACCTTTCACTTCTAGAAAGTATTTCAAAATGGTCTTGGTACCCAAGTTTATCTCAGTACAACATTTCATACTCTAACAGATGGTCAAGCAGAAAGGACCATTCAGACTCTAGAAGATATGCTAAGGGCATATGCAATTGATTTCAAGGGAAGCGGGGATGACCACTTGCCTTTGATTGAGTTTGCATAGAACAAAAGCTGTAACTCCAGTATTCAGATGGCTCCATTGGAAGCTCTCTATGGTAGGAGATATAGGTTTCTGATCGGTTGGTTCGATGTTAGTGAGGCTATAGTAATAGGGCCTGACTTAGTATTCGATGACTTAGAGAGAGTTCAGTTGATCAGAGAAAGACTCCGGGCTGCTCAGAGCTGACAGAAGTCTTATGAGAATGCTCTTAGAAAGGATCTTAAATTCGAGGTTGATGACTATGTCTATCTCAAGATCTCTCCCGTGAAGGGAGTGAAGAGATTTGGCAAGAAGGGAAAGCTCAGTCCCCAATATTTTGGTCTCTTCAGGATTCTCAGTCGCTTCGGTAAGGTGGCCTATGAGCTCGAATTGCCTTCAGATCTAGCCTCAGTTCATCCAGTCTTCCATGTCTCTTTGCTCAAGAAGTGCATAGGTGACCCAGCAGTTGTAGTCTCTATTCAGAGTATTGACATTCAGAATAGCCTCTCTTATGAAAAGATTCTAGTCAAAATCCTCGACTATAAGACTCGTAGGCTGAGGAACAAAGAAGTCCCTCTACTTAAGGTTCTTTGGCGGAATCAGTACATGGAGGGAGCTACTTGGGAAGGAGAAGCAGACATGCGAACTAAGTACCCTCATCTTTTTTTTGCTAATTCAGACATAGATCGATAACCATTTTTCTTAAGCTTATTCAGTTACATGTTCAAAATTCCAGTATAAAATTGGTATCAAGTATCAGTGCATAGCTTATCATGCATTCATGAGTTCAGCTTATCAGCCATGCATCAGATATAAATGTTTATTTAGGCTATATTTAGTTTAGAATTTGATTCAGTCCTAAAATTATATGCCAGTTGAGCATGATTAGTTTATGCGTTGTTTTATCTTTTCTCCTCTCTCAAGCAGTCATTATTCAAGGACGAATGTTTCCATAGGGGAGATATTGTAATACCCCAAAATATCTAAACCGATATTAGAGCAATGTACCAAGCTCATGCATAGTACATCATGGTTCTTTTATAGTTTGATGAGTAATTTATATGTATATTAAGGCTTCAAATAACTCCTAGCTATCAGACGAATCAAAACATTCCTTACTGATTGAATTCTTGATAAGGATATTGGTATAGTCAACTTCAAACGAGAATATCTCTCATTATACTTGGAATTTTTTATCTCATGTCCTATCAAAAGATAGATAATTTAATTATCTTTCCAACTATACCAATTTCTCCCAAATCCAATATCGGATCAAAGAGTTATTCCTATTTTACTCCAGCATGTCAGGCTGAAAATAGTGTGATGACATTCGTGATAGCTTATCATATTTGTGACACCCTATTACGAAGGTCGTTGGCCTTAGGTAGAAACCAGCTCCTAAGTGATGACATTCGTGATAGATTATCACATTTGTGACGCCCTATCACGAAGTTCGTCAGCCTTAGGCAGAAACCAGTTCCTAAGTGACGACATTCGTGATAGGTTATCAAATTTGTGATGCCCTATCACGAAGGTCGTCAGCCTTAGGGAGAAACCAGCTCCTAAGTGACGACATTCGTGATAGATTATCACATTTATGATGACCTATCATGAAGGTCTGATAGCAACTGGGAATTTATTTCATAAGGGTATTTTGGTTATTTCTTTCACCATGCTCGACTTATAACCCTAAAGAGGCATAAGTTTTCCCATTTTTCTTCAGTTACGCATCTCAAAAACCCTCTCTTATGCTCTCAATCACAAGATTAGGGTTTCCATCAAACTTATCTCTCAAAAGCAAGATTCAAGCCTTTTTCCAAGATAATTGAGAATTAAGTTTCCCAATCCAAGAACTCTCCAGCAAATTATCAAGGTTTCCTTTCTAAGGTATGCGTAATGTTTATCTATGGATCCAATCCATTCATAGAGCCCAAGAACCATGTTTTAAATATTATTTTGTAAACTTTTTGTGGTGATATAAGTATGTACATGTTGAGATTGTTGTTTAAGTTTCAATCAAACCCTAAAAGAGCATAAATTACTTATTTATTCACTATTTTCTAAAGAAGCAAGCCATTCTCTCTCAAATGGAAAAACCCTAGTTCAACCTAAAGAAAACCTTCAAGAACTTCAAGAATCTCATAAATTAAGGTATGTTAGTTGTTCATTCATGG
The DNA here is from genome assembly GCF_002878395.1 of Capsicum annuum. Classification (NCBI taxonomy): domain Eukaryota; kingdom Viridiplantae; phylum Streptophyta; class Magnoliopsida; order Solanales; family Solanaceae; genus Capsicum; species Capsicum annuum. The sequence continues at coordinate 39,531 of NW_025891987.1, read as the reverse complement.
GTCCCTTTCACCCATAAAGTCCAAGAATCCCTTTTCAAAGTACAAAGATGATGTATTTAGGATTTGCATGTTTGAATTTGATTGAATATGTGTTTATAATATTAGTTGGGTTCTAATCCATGATTTAAATACATGTTTCATGAAATTAAATAGCATGTATAACAAATATGTGATTATCTTGATAGACCCTTAAATTTATAAAGTGATTAATGCATCTATGATGTTGATTTGGTCTTCAATCCATGATTATGATAAGATTCATGAAAAATAGAATAGTATTTAGGGGGAATTATATGAATTACATGCTAAACCCTTTAATTTGCAATTAAGTATTGTATTCATGACATTTATGTGATGACCATTATTAGGTGAAATACTCATGCTCCCCAAGTATTTGCTAAAATGCCTATGTAAAGTACATAGAGGAATCATGAGATGTTATTATGAGATCTCAATCGTGTACAAGCTTATGCCTTGCAAGTGTTTGACAAGATGCTTCTGTTAATTAACTAGTGAAGGCATGACATGGCATTATGTGATCCCATTCATGTATAAGTTAATGCATTACAAGTGTTTGATGAAATATCTCTATGAATGAATTATGACTAAATAAATATTATTATATTATTCAAGATTATGCTTTGCTTTACTTTTCATGCTATCGAGTCCTAGGGATATTTAGTACCCGATAATTTTGTTTTTTACCTAGACCCAATGTCAGTTACAGAATAGTATCAGTCATTTCATGATCAATACTCTCAATCCGTTATAGAACTCAGTCAATTAAAGAACTTAGGAAAACTCAGTAAACTCAATATCAGTCCAGTCTAGTCTAGTATACTCAGTTCAGTGTCTTTACGTTGGGAGTGGGATTTAGCACTGAGTAAGAGCAGGGATGATGGCTTCTCTGTGAAATAGGTAGAGTCGTTAGTAGGAATCCCTGTACTCTAGAACTACGTAGACAGTACAAGATGAGGAGACACCCATCATACTAGGCTTGACTACCTCCCAGGGGTCACCCATTAGATTAGGCTTGGCTCAGCCCAAGTGTCACCCATCAGTTAGGCTTGGCATCCTGGTTTTCTAGTATTAGTACCCGTGGCATGGTATTAGCATCTTTCTAATTAAGGTTAAAGGGTTTGACCCCTATAAGTTTAGATATCGGGTATGTTGGTTAGATAATTACCTCCCATAGTTTTAGTCTCAGTTTTAGTCTTCAGTTCAGAACTCAATTCAGTTTTACAGAATCAGGACTGTCAGATACAATTAATCAGTATCATTTAATCAGTTATCAGAATTCAATACTTAGCATAAGAAAAGATCAGTTGTAGTTTATATATATATTTATATGCACAGATTGTATTCTCAGTATTTATAGTATTCTTAAATTCTCCATGTACTCTCATGTTCAGTTATTCTCATTCAGTCAGTTATATCCTTATGCATATGAACCCTTGCATTCAGCCTTATCTCATCTAGCACACAGTACATTCCCACATAGTGACACATATCTTTTTGTGCTATGATGTTTCATATCATAGGTTCAGATGCTCAGGTTCCAAATCAGGAATAGTAGATTTAGGTTCAGTTGACTGAAGTAGATTTAGCAGTGATACCTCGTCATTTGAGGATATTATATTATTTCATATTTTCAATAGATGTATTAGTTCAGTAGATGGAGTTAGTTGGAGGATTATCCCATCATCTCCACTTCCAGACAAATTCAGTTAGAGGCTTTTCAGACTAGTTTTCAGATAATGTTCAGTTTTTATTAGATATTGTTATTCATTAGTATTTTAGATGTTTTGAACCTTATGGCATTTCAGCCCATTTTCTATATTAATTATAATATTATTATTCAGTGCTCACAGCAGATATCATTCATGGGTTAGCCTGTGGTCCTTCGGGGTTATAAGTACCATGTGATGACTAGGGGTAGTCTTAGGTCATTACTTTATATCAGCTTCTACTTTTTCTTTGTTGGACTTCTAATATTTTAGGTCAAAAGCTTAAATGTTTTAATAGGAGATAGTTGGGAAAACGTATGTGAATTTAAGTGCCTTATGCTGAAGTAATGATTTGTGAGCAGATGCTAACTCATTTGAGGCTTTTAACAGAGAATAAATGCAAGGTCTTAAGCAAATTTTGTTGTTTTTGATTATTTTATCTTTGATTTTACAGTAGAAGCCAAGATGTAAGAGAAACAACAAGGATGGAAACAAAAGATTTGAAATCTGAAGCAAATAGAAGAGAAGTGTGTCTGACGATATTCCTGATAAGTTGTCAGCCATGTGATAATTATTCAGAGATACCGTCAGCCTTAGACAGAGAATGAACCTCAGCTGAAAGTTTTAACGACATTCCCTGATAAGTCGTCATAGAGTTGATAAATCATCAGGTTTCATCGTCAACCTTAAGCAAAAAGTGCTAAAACTGAAGAAGGAGCTGACAACATTTATGATAAGACATCAAACTCCTGATAAGGTTTCACGAATGTTTTATCTAATCTAAGAAATTACTGAACTTTGTGATTTTATTTTCATAATTAGGGTGAACTATTTAAAGCATAGTGTAGAGTTTTCTAAGGGGGAAACCTGTTTTGGGACACACGTATATTGTTACTTTTCTCTCTAGTTTCTTGGCTTGAAAAACAATTAACTTTGAAGAGATTTTCATCAATATTTTTGGATTTCTATTATGATCTAATATGAGAATCACTAGTTACTATTCATCTTGTGGTAAGTTCATCTTTCAAATTATGAATATATCTAGTTATTTTGCTTATTACATTATGAGTGGCTAAATCTCTTTATCCCAAATTATGGTATCTACGGGTTAGGTCATGTTAAGTTTCTAAGTGTTCAAGATTCTAAAGGTAATAGGACTCCTTGATAGCTCTGAGGTTTTAATTATTATCTATTTGTTGCAAACGATAGATAGGACCTGCTTTGATTTTCTTGAGATAAGAAATCAACTATAATAGAAAGTGAATTATTGTCATGGACTTGGAAGCTACAGATCTTCCTTTTAATAATTGACACTGTAACAAGGTTAATTAACCTGAGGTGAAGTCTGGTCAGTGAATATAAATTCCCTAAGTCTGCAAGGATTAGGTAATTAAATGCTTAAGTAGGTCAAGAGACATTTAGGCATAACTTCGATAAATACAATCTGTTGTTCCTACCTATAGTGAGAATCTTAAATCACTATTAGAATCTGTCAAGTACCAAAACCCATAGTGAACATAATTCTGGTTTTCCATAAACTCTTTATTACAAACACTAAAACTAAAGTGACCATCAATTATTTGCTAATCTCCAAAACCCCCATTTTATCTTTTCTTATCATTTGTTTGAATTCAACTTGTAGCTATAATTTCAAAGTAGTGTAATCGCCACACACATTGTTCCCTGTGGATTCGAGCCCTACTCCCAAAGTTGGGTAAATATATTAACGACGACTGCCTTGCACTATCAAAAATGGCACCGTTGTCGGGGATTGATTTGGTGTATTGAGTTTCTTTCAAATTTTAGCTTACTTTCTTGAATTCAAACTTGTAAATATTTATTTAGTTTATTTTTTTTATTTTTTCCTTTTTATTTTTTTTCTCACACCTTTCTTGATATGTCAGCCTGGATAGATGGTTTTTTGATTGATGAAGATTCTTGTTAATATTATGGGGAACCTTTACAATATGATGCAGACACTATTCTAACTAGGGAATAGACTGAAACTTGGTGTTTGGCTTGTGGTCAAAGTGATCATTCTAAAGATATGTGTGTTATCACGATTCAAACAAACAAATTGATGAAATGAATTTTAGAGAATCAAGCACAATTGTTGGCAGAGCTGAAGGAGTTACCACAGCCACCATGTCTATAATGGCTAAATAAAGAAGAATATGAGGAGGACATTAGCCAATTTGTGGAGAAAACACAAGAATCGCAGCCACTTGATTGTCATGTTAATCTTGAGACTAATATTGAGAAGGTGAACAAAAGTTACTGTATAGTAGATATTGTAAATTTTGAAGCAGTATTGATTGGGCCTCATTCAAAGCACTTTTCTACATTATGTTTAGATAATATCTTGTCTGTAGAATCATTTAAAATAGAAGAAGAGTGTGAAGATGAGGAAGAAGAATCCTATATTCTTGATTTTACATTAGACAAACAATATAAAAACATACCTCACTTAAAGGCCGAGTGGTTTACCACGCTCAATCCATTACTCGACTTCTTAATTTTTGTACCGCCCCTCTATAATTAAGGCAAAAAAATAGACTCTAAGTTAGGGTGAAATTCATATCCTCAAGGTGGAGGGAAAAGCTCAGTTGGGTCATGCTTTGATATTAAATTAGGCACTATTTGGGAGGCAACCCAAGGTATTTTGTTGTTTGTATTCGTATTATGTGAATGACATCAGATCTTCGCACCCATGATGCCACAGGTATGTTTCTAACTCTCTTGTTTTGGTTTGACGCATTGGGGACATTGCATGATTTTAAGTTGAGAAAGGGGCTATTTGTGGGTGTTGATGTCCTCTTGGGGTTTTTATTATCTTGCCTCTTTTCCCCAGAGTCTTGTTCCTAGTAGAGCCGGCATGTTTAGGCGTATCATGATTTGTTGTAAAATGTTGTAGTTAACTAGGAGAAATACAAGTATCTTAGGCAGTGAACATTTTTTTATTGATTTTTGAACATTTTTTTTTTAATTTTTGAACATCTCTCCAATGGTCTATTTTGTAACTGTGTGATATGCATTTATATGTGACCACTGTGCATTTTGTTATGGCATTAGTACTAGTGACATGATAACCATTGCTAAATAATTACATGAACCGAATGGTTAGTAGCTTGTGATGTACCTTAGTGCCATGTATGTGTGAGATACTACTTAGTTCCAGTTATGTGTTAAATCCAGAACTTGCCCAGTTGGTCTTGCCTTGGTTGTAGAATAGCAGATAGAAAAGTATCATAGGTCGTTATTGATATTAGTCCACTTTTAGCCTAAATGACCTTTCATGTGTAAATAATATCCCTTGATCTTGATTTTGAGCCTGAATACCTATTCTTTATATTATACCTATCACCTTCCCATTTGTATCACAATGAACCTATTTTGGCCCTGGTCCTCCATGGACATTATGCACTTTAACTTAGGCAAATAGCCTAAGTTGAGGGTGGCTACCATAGGGATACGTTATGTAAAATGAGTATGAAGAAAAGTAGAATAAAAGAAAAGAATAAAAATATGGGTGCGGTGAAAAAGAATAAGAAAAGAAAAGTTATTTAAAGGAAGAAACGATTGTCAAAAAGACCGCACCCATCTTGAATATGTGTGATCAAGGAAAGAGAAGAATAGAAAAAGGTTAATAAGTGTGACCCTAAAATCTAGTGTAGTGTCAAGGAGGATTAGTCACATTAAATATCATCGAGTATCATACAAGACCCTAGCCTACATTACAAGCCAAACAGAAGACCTATAGTGATCCTAGCTGACCTATCTGAAAGTCTTGGTAATAAAAATAAAGGCAAGCCTATGGTATTCGGCATACATTGATTGGAGATTCATTCTGAGAGTGAGTGTCTGGTGATTGTCCTTATGGTTACATAATTAATTTTCGATATAAGTGAAGTGGGACTTTTTTGTAGTGAGGGCACACTGGTTACGTTGCTAGTTGCTAACTTAGTTGGATTATGTAAGCTTTATATATGCATAGTTCTTATTGTTGAATTGATGCCATATCTTGATTCCCATGTGTCCTATTGTTCTTCTTCAGTGGCATACATAGTTAATTTGGAATTGATTGACCATGGAGATGGTAAAGATGTTTTGAGATAATATGGATGATTGACTGCTGAATGTACTTTGTATCCTCTTGGTTGTGTTTGAGTTGATTAAGGACAAACAATTTTTTGAAGTTGAGGGTGTTGATGTGTGAGCAGATGCTACCACATTTAAGGCTTTTAACTGAGAATAATTGCAAGGTCTTAAGCAACTTTTGTTGTTTTTGATTGTTTTATCTTTGATTTTGCAGTAGAGGACACGATGCAAGAGAACCAACAAGGATGGAAACAAAAGAGTTGAAATCTGAAGAAAATAGAAGAGAAGTGTGTCTAACGACATTCTTGATAAGTCATCAACTATGTTATAAGTTATCAAAGATACCGTCAGCCTTAGACAGAGAATGGACCACAGCTGAAAATTGTAACCACATTCCTTGATAAGTCGTCAAAGAGTTGATAAGTCATCAGGTTTCATTGTAAACCTTAAGCAGGTAGTGCTAAAACTGAAGAAGGAGCTGACGACATTTGTGATAAGTTATCACACTCCTGATAAGGTGTCACGAATGTCAACATCTAATTTGAGAAATTGTTGAACTCTATGATTTTGTTTCCATAATTAGGGTGAACTATTTAAAGCATAGTTTAGGGTTTTCTATGGGGGGGGGGGGGGTAGGAACTTGTTTTGGGACACATATATATTGTTACTTTTCTCTCTAGTTTCTTGGATTTAAAAATAATTAACTTTGAAGAGATTTTCATCAATATTTTGGGATTTCTATTTTGATCTAATCTGAGAATCACTAGTTACTATTCATCTTGTGGTAAGTTCATCTTCCAAATTATGAATACATCTAGTTGTTTCGCTTATTACATTATGAGTGGCTAAATCTCTTTATCCCAAATTATGGTATCTACGGTTTAGGTCATGTTAAGTTTCTAAGTGTTCAAGATTCTAAAGGTAATAGGACTCCTTGATAGCTCTGAGGTTTTAATTATTATCTATTTGTTGCAAACGATAGATAGGACCTTCTTTGATTTTCTTGAGATAAGAAATCAACTATAATAGAAAGTGAATTATTGTCATGGACTTGGAAGCTACAGATCTTCCTTTTAATAATTGACACTGTAACAAGGTTAATTAACCTGAGGTGAAGTCTGGTCAGTGAATATAAATTCCCTAAGTCCGAGAGGATTAGGTAATTAAATGCTTAAGTAGGTTGAGATACATTTAGGCATAACTTCGATAAAGGCAATCTGTTGTTCCAACCTATCGTGAGAATCTTGAATCACTATTAGTATCTGTCAAGTACCAAAACCCATAGTGAACATAATTCTAGTTTACCATAAACTCTTGATTACAAACACTGAAACTAAAATGACCAACAATTATTTGCTAATCTCCAAAACCCCCATTTTATCTTTTCATAGCATTGTTTGAATTTAACTTCTAGCTATAGTTTCAAATTAGTTTAATTGCCACTCATATTCTTCCCTGTGGATTTGACCCCAACTCCAAAAGTTGGGTAAATATATTGACGACGACCACCTTTCTCTAAATTGATATGTAAGTTGAGCGTTATCAAGTAACCTCATTGGCTCATCCGAACATACTGATAAATGAAATGCATAGAAAAAGGAAATACTGATCTATGACTTTATACATTTCTAATTAAAAGAGGGGTAAATTCGATTAGATTGAACCGCCTTCTGTGTCGGTACTTATTTATATAAATCAAATAGGCTGTTTTTCTACTTTTCGCTTGTCCAAATCATCATCTAGTATTTTCCTTTCTCTTGTTTTCAAGGGGAATTATTATCTTTAATTTGTGTGTTTTATGGCTATTAGATCAGAGGCTATATATCTCACTATGATGTTTTTTTAATGCTACCACATCTGGCATACTTTTAATAGGTCTAAATTCAGGTAAGATAACATACTTCATTGTAATCTAGATAAGCAATAATTATTATGCTAATGTTTAATATTCTTGCAACTCTTTAGAAGTATTATTGATAGATAATCTTTTGGAACATTGTTTGAACTTCCAACTACTATCTGGAATTAAATATCGTTGGTTGAAATATAGAAGTATTACTAGAGTATTATCCAACAAAGTAAAAATGCAAAGTCTATAGTGTAGTTGTGTCACTAACAATGTTATATGGGATTGTTAGGCTTCTAAAGGTCCAGCATATTTACAAGAGATATGTGTTAATCTAAATGTTCATATATGCAAGATTGATGAGATTAGAAATGATAACCAACAGAAGGTGTACGAAGTAGAGATAAAAGACAAAAAGAAGGGCTTCCCTTGAAGACTAATTATGTCTTAAACAGGCATTTTAGAGGGTTAGGCTGTGTTCTGTTCTTAAAGAGAGGAGTGATTGGTTGAGTGATGTGTGAGCTAATGCTAACACATTTGAGGCTCTTAACTAAGAATAATTATGAAGTCTTAAGCAACTTTTGTCATTTCAGATTGGTTTATGTTTGATTTTACAGTAGAAGCTAATATGATAGAGAACCAACAAGAATAGAAGCAAAGGAGTTGAAATCAGAAGTAGATAGAGGCAAAAGTGTGGCTGACGATATTTTTGATAAGTCCTCAGCCTTGTGATAAGCTATCAGATTCATCGTCAGCCATAGATAGAGAATTGGCCTAAGATTGAAAGCTTTGATGAGAACTGAATCTAAAGTAACCAACAATTATTTGTTAATCTCCAAAACCCCATTTTATCTTTTCGTATCATTTATTTGAATTCAACTTGTTGCTATAGTTTCAGACTAGTTTAATCGCCACTCACATTATTTGTTGATTCGACCCCAACTCCAAAGTTGGGTGAATATATTGACGACTACCTCCTTGCACTAAATTGACGTGTAAGTTGAGCGTTATCAAAAGTGGCACCGTTGCCGTGGAACAATTTGACGTATTGAGTTGGTTTGGAAGTTTAGCCTACTTGCTTGAATTCAAATTTGTAAATATTTGTTTTTATTTTACTTTTATTTCTTGTGTTAGGTAGATTGTTATTTTAGTTTACTTACTACTATGGAATGAACATAATCTTGGTGGTTGAAAATCTTATCTTGATGCTCCATATCCATATTGTGATGGACCTCACTTTTGGCAAGACTGTAGACATGCTCTCCGGAGAGAGATGTGTGCACTATCTCCATACTCTCGGGAGTATAATTGTTTTATATCTAGTGGTCAAGATGGACATTGGAGTGATTGCCTAAATACCCTTTCCCCCCATTGTACTAACCCAAATTCTACTTCTTCTTATAATTTTGATGGGTTTTTTAGTTAAGAAAAGAAAGAACAAAGCACCGGAAAGAGTGGCATTGAAGCTATGCTTCAAGTAAGGTTAGATCGTATGGACACAATGAATGTTATCATATGTGATATACGTCAAGACAATAGAGCATTTAACAAGGAAAGAGAAAGGATAGAGGAGATGGATATCTAGGTCAATCATCTAAGGCACTCTTCTACATTATGTTTAGATGATATCTTGTTTGTGGAATAATTTATACTAATCGAAGAGTGTGAATATGAGGTGAAAGACACCTATACTGATGATGAGCTTTATGTTGATCAACCCTTGGAGATTTTCCAACCAACTGAACCAACCATAATGGATGATGACAAGATTGGGGAAATGGTGGTAGAGGCAAAAAAAGAAGAAATCAAGCACAATCTTTTTGTAGACTCTAGTCCATTTTGGGGTAAGGATACTAATAGGGATGCTACTCCGAAAGTAAGAGTTAGTTCTCATTCAAACCACTTTTCAACATTATACCTAGTGGATGTGATGAAAGTCGAATCACCCAAGAAAATAATGACTTTTGAAAATGAGGAGGAAAATTTTTACATTTTGGAGTTTATCTTTCCAAATGGATATATGAAAACCCCAATCATAAAAGCCAAGAAGCCTAAATATCGATGTCCATTTAGTGGCTTTTTAAGATCCGCACTGCTTCCTAATGAGCCCAAATGAAAGTTTGATGCAAAATTGGGCAAGCAATTCAAGTCTTCAAAGTGGCATGATAGAAAATTCCTTATCATGCCCTCACCTTTTCCCAATGGATCTAAAAGGAGTAAAGATCGAAAGATAGGCCGATAATTCAAATCATCTAAAGGGAGGGATAAAGGATGACTGAATGATGTTGTGTCACGACACTAAATTAGGCACTTCTTGGGAGGCAACCCAAGGTATTTTGTTGTTTGTATTCATATTACGTGATTGACATCAGATCTTTGCACCCATGGTGCCACAAGTATGCTTTTGACTCTCTTGTTTTGGTTTGACGCATTGGGGACAGTGTTGATTATAAGTTGAGGGTGGGACTACTTGTGGGTGTTGAATTTTTTTTGGGGTTTTGGTTGTCATGCTTCTTTTCCCTAGAGTTTTGTTCCTAGTAGTGCCGGCATGTTTAGGCATATTATGATTTGTTGTAAAATATTGTTTACTAGGAGAAATACAAGCACCTTAGGCAGTTAACATGTTTTTGTAATTTTTGAGCACCTCTCCAATGGACTGAGTATTTAACTGTGTGAATTACATTTGATTGTGACCACTATGCATCTTTGTATGACATTAGTTTTAGTGATGCAGTAATCTTTGCTAAATAGCTACATGAACTGAATGAGTGGTTGCTTATGATATACTTTTGTTCCAAGTGCGTGTGAGATCTTACTAAGTTCCTGTTATATGTTGAAATCCAAAACTTGTCTGGTTATTCTTACCTTGGTTGAATGATAGAGGTTAGGAAAGGATCATAGGCAATTTTGATATTAGCTCACTTTTAGCCTAAATAACCTTCCCTGTATGTAGAATATCCCTTGATCCTTACTTTGAGCCTGATTAGCCTATTTTTTATGACACCTATCACTTTTCTATTTTATATCATAATGAACCTGTTTGGCCCTAGTCCTCCTTGGATACTGTGCACCTTGACTTAGGAAAATGGCCTAATTTGAGGGTGGCTATCATAGGGGTGCGTGATGTAAAATGAGTAGGAAGAAAAGTAGAGTAAAAGAAAAGAATAAAAAGTTGAGTGCGGTAGAAAAGAGTAAGAAAAAAATGTACAAAAAAAGTAATTGAGAAAAGACTACACCCATCCTAAATAATTATGATCAAAAAAAGAGAAGAGAGAAAAAGGATAATGAGTGAAACCCTAAAAATCTAGTGTAGTGTCAAAGAGGATTAGTAACTTTAAATACCATCGCGTATCATACCATCCCCTAGCCTACATTTCAAGCCTAAGAGAAGTCCTATAGTGATCCTAGCTGACCTATCTATAGATCTGGGTAATGAAAATAAGGGCAAGGCTATGGTACATGGCATACACTTATTGGAACTTTGTTAAGAGAGTGAGTGTTTCGATTGTCCCCATGGTTACATATATAATTTCTGATATGAGATGAGGATTTCTTTGTTGTAAGGGTACACTAGTTACATTGCTAGACACTAACTTGTTCAAGTAGTGTAAACTTGTCTATGCATGGTTGTTATAGCTGAATTGATGCTATATCTTGATTCTTGTGTGTTGCATTGGTGTTCTTTATTGTAGTTAAATTGATTGACTTTGAAGATGGTGAAAGTTTTTTGAGATGATATGGATGATTGACTACTAAATGTGCTTTATATTCTCTTAGTTGTACAGAGTTGCTAGAAGACAAGCAATTGTTTTAAGTTGAGGATGTTGATGTGTGAGCTAGTGCTAACACATTTGAGGCTTTTAACTAAGAATAATTGTGAAGTCTTAACTTTTGTCCTTTTTGATTGGTTTATGTTTGATTTTTTACTAGAAGCTAATATGATAAAGAACCAACAAGAATAGAAGTAAATGAGTTGAAATCAAAAGTAAATAGAGGCAAAAGTGTGGCTGACGACATTTCTAATAAGTTGTCAGCCTTGTGCTGACATTTTGTGATAGTTCGTCAAGGATCTGATAAGCCGTCAAGAATTCCGTCAACCTAAGGCAGCATATGAGAACTGAAGAAGAGACTTAATGACATTTTGTGATAGGTCGTCATGAAGCTGATAGGGCGTCACTTTTTGTCGTCAGCATTAGGCAGCGAGTACCAAAAGCATAATGGAAGTTGACGACATTTGTGACATATCGTCAGCCTCCTGATATGCTATCACAAAGGGCATCACCTAATCTGCAGAATTTTTGAATTTTATTATTTTATTTCCATAATTAGGGTAAACTATTTAAATCCTTGTTTAGTTTTTTCTTAGGAGTTCCGGACCTTGAGTTTTGAGCAATATACTTTGATTTTTTTCTCTTTAACTTCTTGGATTTAGAAAGCAATTACTTTGAAGAGATTATATTCATTATTTTGGGATTTCCTTTGTGATTTAATTTGAGAATCTATAGTTTATATTCATCTTGCGGTAAGTTTATCTTTCAAAGCATAAATTCATCTAGGTGTTTTGATTATTACGTCATGAGCAGTTAAATTCCTTTAACCTAAATTATAGGATCTAGGGTTACAACTTGATAAGGTGGTGAGTGTTCAAGATTCAAATGGTGGTAGGACTCCTTGATGATTCTGATGTTTTAATTATTGTCTATTGGTTGCAAATGATAGATGCCACCTACTTTGATTTTCTTGAGAAAGAAATCAAATATAGTAGGAAGTGAATTATCAACAGTGACTTGGAAATACTTCGTTTAATAATTAGCACTGTAACAAGGTTGGTTAACCTGAGGTAAAATCTGGGCAATGAATATCAATTCCCTAAGCCTGTGAGGATTAGGTAATTAAATGCTTAGGTAGGTCGAGATACACTTAAGAATAACTTCGATAAATATAACTTGTTGTCCTACCTACCATGAGAATCTTGAACAACTAGTAGCATCTGTCAAGTACCAAATGCCCTAGTGAACACAATTATGGTTTTTCATAAACTCTTGATTTCAAACACTGAATCTAAAGTAACCAAGAATTATTTGTTAATCTCCAAAACCCTCCATTTTATCTTTTTGTACCATCTGTTTGAATTCAACTTGTAGCTATAGTTTCAAACTAGTTTAATCGCCACTCACATTGTTCACAGTGTATTCAACCCCGACACCAAATTTGGGTAAATATATTGATGATGACCGCCTTGTATTAAATTGATGTTTATGTTTAGCGTTATAAAAAATGGCACCGTTTCCAGGGAACAATTTGACGTATTGAGTTTGTTTGGAATTTTAGCCTACTTGCTTGAATTCAAATTTGTAAATATTTGTTTTTAGTTTACTTTAATTTCTTATGTTAAGTAGATTTTTATTTTAGTTAACTTACTACTGTGGCATCATGAAATGAACATAATCTTGGTGGTTGGAAATCTTATCTTGATGATCCATGTCCATATTATGATGGACCTCACTTTTGGCAAGACTGTAGATATGCTCCCTGGAGAGAGATGTGTGCACCATTTCCATTCTATCGGGAGTATGATTTTTTTGTATGGGGTGGTCAAGATGGACATTGGATTTATTTCCCAAATTCCCCCTCCCACCATTGTGCTAACCTAAATTCTAGCTCTTCTTATGATTTTGATAGGTCTTTTGGTCAAGAAAAGGAAGAATGAAGCACCGCAAAGAGTGGGATTGAAGCTATGCTTCAATTAATGTTGGATTGTATGGACACAACAAATGATATCATATGAGATATATGTCAAGACATTAGGGCATTTAACAAGGAAAAAGAAAGGATAGGGGAGATGAATATCTAGGTCAATCATCTAAGGCACTCTTCTACATTATGTTTAGATGAGATCTTGTCTGTGGATAATTTACACTAATCGAAGAGTGTGAATATGAGGGGCAAGAATCCTATACTAATGATAAGCTTGATGTTGATCAACCCTTGGAGATTTCCCTACAAACCGAACCAAGCATGAGGGATGATGCCAAGATTGGAGAAATGGTGCTAGAGGCAAAAGAAGAAATTAAGGATAATCCTTGTGAAAACTCTAGTCCATTTCGGGGTAAGAAAACTAATAGGGATGCTACTCCAGAAGTAAGAGTTAGTCCTCATTCGAACAACTTTTCAACATTATGCCTGGTGGATGTGATAAAAGTCGAATCACCCAAGAAAATGATGAATTTTTAAAATAAGGAGAAATTTTTTTACATTTTGGAGTTTATCTTTCCATTTAGTGGCTTTTTAAGATCCGCACAACTTCCCAATGAGCCCACATAAAAGTTTAACGTAAAATTGGGCAAGAGGTTCAAGTCTTCGAAGCAGCATGATAGAACATTCCTTATTTATCCCTTACCTTTTCCCAACAGACCTAAAAGGACCAAAAATTGAAAGATGGGCCAACATAAGGGGAGGGATAAAGGATGACTGAATGATGCTGTGTCGCGATACTAAATTAGTCACTTCTTGGGAGGCAACCCAAGGTATTTTGTTGTTTGTATTTGTAATATGTGATTTACATCAGATCTTTGCACCCATGGTGCGACAGGTATGTTTCTAACTATCTTGTTTTGGTTTGACGCATTGGGGATAATGTATGATTATAAGTTGAGGGTGGGACTACTTGTGGGTGTTGATGTCCTCTTTGGTTTTTTGTTGTCGTGCCTCTTTTCCCCAAAGTCTTGTTCCTAGTAGAGCTGGCATGTTTAGGTGTATTGTGATTTGTTGTAAAATATTGTAGTTGAATAGGAGAAATATAAGTACCTTAGGTAGTTAACATATTTTTGGATTTTTGAGCACCTCTCCAATGGATTAAATATTTAACTGTGTAAATTGCATCTGATTGTGACGACTGTGCATCTTTGTATGACATTAGTTTTAGTGATGCATAATCATTGGTAATCAGCTGCATGAACTGAAGAAGTAGTGCCTTGTGATATACTTGTGTACAAAGTGTGTGGGAGATCTTACTTAGTTCCCATTGTATGTTAAAATCCAGAACTTGCCCGGTTAGTGTTACCTTTGTTGAAGGAGAGGGGTTAGGAAAGGATCATAGACCATTTTCGTATTAGCTCACTTTTAGCCTAAATAACCTTCCCTGTATGTAGAATATCCCTTGATCCCTGCTTTAAGCCTAATTAACCTATTTCTTTTTATGACATTTATCACTTTTCCAGATTATATAATAATAAATCTGTTTTGGTCCTGGTCCTCCTTGGACACTATGCACCATGATTTAGGAAAATGACCTTAGTTGAGGGTGGCTATCACAGGAATGCATGATGTAAAATGAGTAGGAAGAAAGGTAGAGTAAGAAAAAAGAATAAAAAGTTGAGTGCGGTTGAAAAGAGCAAGAAAAAGAAAAGTTGTGAAAAAAAAAGTAATTGAGAAAAGACTGCACCCATCCTAAATAATTGTGATAAAAAAAAAGAAGAGCGGAAAAGCTAGTGAGTGAAACCCTAAAAAGCTAGTGTAGTGTCAAGGAGGCTTAGTCACTTTAAATATCATTGAGTATCATACCAGTCCCTAGCCTACATTACAAGCCTAAGAGAAGTCCTATAATGATCCTAGTTGACCTATCCAAAGATCTGGGTAATGAAAATAAGGACAAGCCTATGGTACTTGACATAAACTAATTGGAACTCTGTTCTGAGAGTGAGTGTTTTGATTGTCCCCATGGTTACATATATAATTCCTGATATGAGATGTGGGGGGATCTTTGTTGTAAGGGAACATTGGTTACATTGCTAGTTACTAACTTGTTCGGGTAGTGTAATACTTATCTATGCATGGTTGTTATAGCTGAATTAATCCCATATCTTGATTCTTGTGTGCTGCATTGGTGTTCTTCATTGTACTTAAATTGACTGACTTTAGAGATAGTGAAAGTGTTTTGAGATGATATGGATGATTGACTGCCAAATATGCTTTGTATTCTCTTAATTGTGCTGAGTTGCTTGAGGACAAGCAATTGTTTTAAGTTGAGGGTGTTGATGTGTGAGCTAATGCTAACACATTTGAGGCTTTTAACTATGAATAATTGCGAAGTCTTAAGTAACTTTTGTCGTTTTCGATTATTTTATGTTAGATTTTGCAATAGAAGCTAATATGATTGAGAACCAACAAGAATGGAAGCAAAGGAGTTTAAATCAGAAGTAGATAGAAAAAAGTGTGGCTAAAGACATTTCTGATGAGTCATCAGCCTTGTGATAAGCTATCAGATCCATCATCAGCCATATACAGAGAATTGGCCTAAGATTGAAAGTTGTGATGACATTTTGTGATAAGTCGTCAAGGATCTGATAAGCCGTCAAGAATGCCGTCAACCTAAGGCAGCATATGAGAAGTGAAGAAGAGACATGATGACATTTTATGATAGGTCATCAAGGAGCTGATAGGGCGTCAGTTTTTGTTATCGGCGTTAGGCAGCGAGTACCAAAAGCATCAAGGAAGCTGCCGACATTTATGATAAGTCGTCAGCCTCCTGATAGGCTATCACAAATGGCGTCACCTAATCCGAGGAATTTCTGAATTTTATTATTTTGTTTTCATAATTAGGGTGAACTATTTAAAGCCTTGTTTAGGGTTTTCTTAGGAGTTCCGGACCTTGAGTTTTGAGAAATATACTTTGATTTTTTTCTCTTTAACTTCTTGGCTTTAGAAAGCAATTACTTTGAAGAGATTATATTCATTATTTTGAGATTTCTTTGTGATTTAACCTGAGAATCTGTAGTTTCTATTCATCTTATGGTATGTTTATCTTTCAAATCATGAATTCATCTAGGTGATTCGATTATTACGTCATGAGCGGCTAAATTCTTTTAGCCTGAATTATGGGATCTAGGGTTAGGTCTTGATAAGGTGGTGAGTGTTAAAGATTCGAAAGGTGGTAGGACTCCTTGATGATTCTGATGTTTTAATTATTGTCTGTTGGTTGCAAACGATAGATACCACCTGCTTTGATTTGCTTGAGATAGAAATCAAAAATACTACCAAGTGAATTATCAACAGGGACTTGGAAATACTCCATTTAATAATTAGCACTGTAGCAAGGTTGGTTAACCTGAGGTAAAATCTGGGTAGTAAATATCAATTCCCTAAGTTCGAGAGGATTAGGTAATTAATGCTTCGGTAGGTTGAGAGACACTTAAGAATAACTTAGATAAAGATAAGTTGTTGTCCTACCTACCGTGAGAATCTTGAACCACTAGTAGCATCTATCAAGTACCAAAAGCCCTAGTGAACATAATTCAGTTTTTTCATAAACTCTTGATTACGAACACTGAATCTAAAGTAACCAACAATTATTTTTTAATCTTCGAAACCCCCATTTTAACTTTTCATATCATCTTTTTGAATTCTACTTGTAGCTATAGTTTCAAACTAGTTTAATCGCCACTCACATTGTTCCCTGTGGATTCGACCCAGACACCAAAGTTAGGTAACTATATTGACGATGACCACCTTTCACTAAATTGACATGTAAGTTGAGCGTTATCACTGAGTCATTAGAATGACTTGAAGATCATATGTTTGAAACCGTTATCAAAAACTGTGTGAGTTCATATGCTATAGTATAGGTGTCATATTACTCGATAGTTGTGCTTTTGAGTAGTATAATAGGCTGCATGATTAATTTAGATTCAAGGTGGTTTGATTACCTCTGTCATTGAAAAAATAGGGGGGTGGTTATTCTATGTTTGACTTAGACACCTATATGTACCAATTTGTCGATGTGATAGGTGAAGTAAAGATAAATTGTTTCTAGGTTAAGATCTATATTTGTTGGATTAGAATCAACATCGTCCATCAATTTTCCTAATAACCCAGTTCTTTATAATTTATATACCTTCAACTGTTGCCAGTGTATGCTATTTTGAGTTTATTTTTTCAATTGACTGATCAAACTAAAATTTTCCTTATGTGATGATTTGCTGGTAATCCTTGCATATTTGGTATTTTGACATGTGATACCTTAGAGCAGGTAAGCAATCAGTCATTGTCAGTGCATATTTATACCAGTGTATTGGTCATACTTTAAATTTCATTGTTTTTTTTTGTCAGTATGGGATTCATCTTTCTTTTTGCTATGTCATTTTATCATTCAACTATAGTAATGAAAGAAAAAGAAAGCCAAAGGAATCAAACTATTTCCATTGTCCAGGTGAGACGTAAGTATATGGAAGTAGGCCACCATTACCAAAAGTGAAACAAAATGGCATCTGAATACTCAGTTCTGGAAGTGAGATTGTTTTTCTTTAACATTCTAACGAAAATTCCTAACACCATAGGGAACCTATAGAAAATTAACCGAAAAATCTATTCAATAAGGTATTCTACCTTTTGTGTCCATTGTATAAAATGTGGTTGGAGTAAGGAATTAAACAATACTATAATCCATATCAGCTGAGAGGATATAGCTTGTCCACTAGTACAACAAGAGACAAGGTTTTCAAATTTGGATAGCTCTTTGTTTTTCCATGTACTTTATCATAGATAAAAGTAACTATCCAATATTGGTAGTTCTAATTTAATAGCTTCGCTATAGTTCTTGGACCCATATATATTATAGATTTACCTTCCCTAATGCAATCTTTCGATCGCGCTAGTGGGAAGGTTGGGAATAAAATTCGCAAAATAGCATTGATAGCTATAAGTTGCTTGTGATTGTGAACTAGATTTTATCCTCAAAATAAGTTCAATGTTATCTGATTCTGCTTGAATTTCCTTGCCTTATTATGTTACTAACGAATATAACCTAAGTTGCACGGAGTCATCACTTTCAATGCAAACCCGTGTCGGATTTGTAAATTAGCTTTCTTGTTTTGTAAATTCCAATGTCTAGTTAGACATCCTCATGATATATATATTGAAATGAAGGAAATATGTAAGTAGGGGGTGCTCTTTGTTATAGTTGGAGCTAGAGCTATGATAGATCTTCTCTCGTGTTATTTGCCGGATGGGGAAGTTTTCTTCATCTTCTGATACATTTACTTGACTACATAATATGTGATAGATGGATATGATCCTTTACACTATTTTTTGGGTTCAGGAGGAGGGGCAAATGTCTTTTGTAATGTTCTTTCCTATGTAAAATGTTCATGGCCCGGGTTCACTTCTCTTGCTCAATGAAGTAATGAGTTGGAGATGTTGGTAAGACAAGTCACCAATGCTTGGCCTATTAACAGTTTGAAAAATTGAATTGAATGTTAATAGGATTTTTGACCAAAATGTTTTGATAACATTTTTAGTTCTTCGTATGGATTTAATTCTTATTGTGAAAACATTTAAATAGTACAAAATATCCTAATATGACCTAAATATCCTTAAACAACTCAAGCTCCTATATAAACATAGAACATGGCTAGTGAGACTTGAGCGAGTTTGGAACTAGACTCGTTATAGGATAGGTTCCTCAAACTCTTTAAAAATGTCAACGGCTGTATGTTGGATTCTCCAAAACTAGTGTATTTTTTGAGAATCTAACATGGGTGCTGCATTAAAAGTGAAGAGTCCGCGCAATTTAGGTTATAGGTATTTAAGGAAATGAGTGATGTTTAGAGTTATTTTTTTGTTGAGTACATTATTTGCTGTCTCATTAGCTCCCCATTTTCCTTAAATCTTCGTTGCAGATGTCAGAATTGCTTAATAAAAAATCATCAATACATGGAAAGGTTCCATCAGGCTACCTAAATGCCATTTTTGATTTAAGTGGATCCTGGATGAATGATTCAACAGAGGCTAAGTACCTAGATTTTGATGGTTATTTTGTCTCTTTTTACTATTTACACCAGACAGCATCCCGATTAGTACTCCATGACCAAGTAAAAAATGTTATTCCACCACATTGGGATCCAGCATCCTTATCTAGGTAGCTTCTCTATTCCACTCTGAACTTTCTTTAGCTCAATCGAATGAGTATCTATTTTGTATTCTCTAACTGGCAGAGCACAATTTCTTAAATATCATTGGAATGCCTTTAAGGAGAATGTTAACTGATGCTTTTGTGGTTTCCATTTAGTTTTTAGGTTAAGTACTCATGCATTCAAGGATAGTTTTTGGAGATGCATTTTTGTTATCATATAGTCATTTTGTTTCACGTGATTTCTAATTTGACAGTTCTTAGTAGATTTATGCAGGCTTATAGACACACATAATTGTCGGTATGGGTGTTGGAGTCCAGGACCTACTTTGCATTAAGCAGAAACCATCCTCAGTAATTCCTCCAGCTGAACTAAAAGCACACTTGGATGACCTTGGAGATTGTCTATTATCTGATGAAACAAGTCCTCTGCCTGAGCGGAAGCTAAAAGAGGTTAAATAAAAGGTATTTTGCACGTGCTAAACAACGATGCCACCTCTAAAATTCACTTAAATAGGCACTTGATTTATGTTTGGGTATGTTCTAATATTTATGCACATGAGTGGAGCCAATCATATTTTAATGGATTATTATTTAAAATCTATAGGTGCCCGAGGTATTCCATCACATGTTGCAGTCGCATACAATGCAATTTACTAGCATAACAGAGACATCAAGCAAGGATGTAGGTCACTCTATGAACTTTTGTGTTCTGAAATGGTCGAAGTGCTAGACATGATTAGTTATTAATGAATAATGTTGGAGTTGGGTCTCACTATAATTTGGTCAAAATGAGGTGGTGATGTTTTTGCACAAAGCCACTCCAAGTGGCTTCAGACCATGGTTGCTTAGCCTGATAGCATACTCTTCAGACTTGTACCCATTACTTTGCTCCTAATAGGAATTCCAGGAAGTGGCTATCTCAGCCATGCAATAAATTTATGTCTGCACTAAGTATATCATAGTCTTTTATAGATGACATACATATTTCCCACCCATTAATTATGTATAATCAATTAAGAAGGTGCATCAAATCCCTCTATTTTCATATAAATAAATAGTGTGTTTCCAATACTATTGCGGATATTCTTTTAATTGAATTTTAGGGACTTTTATAGCATTCGAAAGTGTATTAGAAAATTCATAAAAAGCTGAATACATTTTTGGAATCAGTGGATTATAGGCCTGCACTATAACCTTCTCCACTTAAATACTAGGCTGTTGTTTATGACAAGATCCATCTTTTCTACCTTAACTTTGTGAAATCAGGAGAACTTTTTAGAATAATTCATGGTCTATAAGCATACTCATATCTAACTACTTTTCACTAATTTTATGACCTAGATAATGGATGTTGTAAATATAAAACACTTGAGAAGAGACCTATGTTTCATTTTGCATTTGTAATAGGTTCAAGCATCTAGCTCCAGTGGAACACATTAGTTACTTTATGTTCCTTCTCGGGGCTCCTTGAACTGCTATTACAACTCCTTTAAGCAAAAGTAGAAAAGTTATTCGTTAACATGGTTTCTTATCGGGACTAAATAAAGGGAGTTATCAGTTAAACATAGTCTTTTAATGAATGAAGCAGGGAAGAAAAAGCATTACCAACTAAATTGAAAACTTGAATAGTTAATGAGGTAGTGCAATGACATGTAGGTCCTGAAAATTTATAAAATGACTTAAGCTGATGGAAGTCTAACTATATGTTGTTTTATCCATCAAACCAATCTAGTTTTATAGTCTTTCTTGTTTGAACTTTCCAAAAATGTAATAGTTTTCTTATTGTATTTGCAATCTTGAACTTATATTTTATTTTTTGAGTTGTCAATACAAACCAAATTAGCTTAGAGGCTCTGTACATTAGCACCTCCCCATTTCATACTTCAGTACTATAACAACTGACTGGATTATTAGGAACCTGTACTAAGATCTAAAGGTTCTTTCTATTGTGTATCCCTTTTTAATTTACTCTTGGTGTTCTCTGGGTAACAACTCCATGTTGGTTTGATGGAATTCTTATTTTTTGGCAACCTGTTATGTGAAATCAGTGAATATTCATACAAATTACAACAAACTCCTTAATGTTCTAATGATTTATGAATAGATGAACAGATTTAACAAATTATTTTTCTGCTAAAATGATGTATGAATTTTCTGCTTATTGCAGGAGTTCCTTAATTTAGGTGAAACAGTAGGATATGAAGGTGGAGGACTTGATTATTTTTTTTCCCTGTGATTGAGGCTGACAATTTGAACAGAAAGTCGAGGACTTAAATAGTAGAAATAGTAGTTATTTGATTATATTTTTTGATATGTATTCAGATGTTATGGAAAATTTGATATCATACTCTAGCTCGATCGGGATGGTAACTATGTTTTTGTGAAACAAATATAGAAACTATTATCATTGTATGTTAACTATGTTTTTTGGTCTCTAATTATATCATATTTTTGTATCGAGATTCTCGATAGCAATGTGATATAAATTAATGAAATTTATTATTTTTTGATATATACTAGGCTCATTTGTTGTCAATTAGAGACTAGAAATATTGCTCATCTTTAAATGTTTATCAACGACTAGAGGTGTTGCTTATCTTTAAAGGTTAATCTAAGACTAGAATATTGCTCGTTTTTAAAAGTTGATCTACAACCAAGATCTTCCTCGTCCTTAAGGTTGATCTAGGAAAAGAATTTTGCTCGTCACTATAGGATAATTTAGGATCAAGTATTTCTCATCCCTAAAAGATAATTTAGGACCAGGTAGTTAGTCTATTTGAGACGAGAAATATCATCGCTAAAACATAATTTTGACCAAGTAGTTTGTCTATTTGGGATGAGATATATTGTTGCTAAAAGCTAATTATGACAAGGTAGTTAGTCTATTTAGGATGAGATATATTATCACAAAATGATAATTACGCCCAAGTAGTTTGTCAATCAGGACAAGACATACCGTCCCTAAAAGATAATTACGATTAGGTTTTTTGCCATCTCAAAAGGTTTTTAAGGACTGGATTTATTGACTCGTCGTTATTGAGCTTTTGTGGTGGAGCCAGTTAGGACGGGACACTACCAGTTTTTCCCATCATAAACGAACAATTGGGACATAATTTGGCCTTTTTGGGACCAAATATCCCTTTCTTGTAGTGTCTAAAGTCTGAATGGTCCATTCAGCACGACCATCTGTCTAAGGATGAAAAGTTGTACTTAGGTGAACTTGGGTACCAAGACCCTTCTGAAAAGCCTTCCAAAAGTGAGAGATAAATTGAGTACCTCTATCTGAAATGATAGAAAACTGAACCCCATGCAATTTCACCAACTCTCTAAGATAAAGCCTGGCGTTATCCTCAGCTGAGCACGAATCATGAACTATCAAGAAATGTGCTGACTTTGTTATTCTATCTGCAACGACCCAAATCAAATTATGCTGACGAAGTGTATGAGGCAATTATGTCACAAAATCCATATTCACCATTCCCACTTCCAGGTGGGGATGCTGAACTCCTAAAACATACCACAAGGCCTTTGGTGGTCAACCTTAACCTGTTGATAGTTCGAACACTTAGCCACTAAATCCATATTATCTTTCTTCACATTACTCCACCAATAGATGTCCCGCAAGTCACAGTAAATCATAGTGAATCCAGGGTAAATAAATACCATGCACCATGCATTTCATCTAATATTCAGTGTCTCAAACCATCAACACACGAAACACATAACCTTCCCTGACAATGAAGCACACCATCTCCTCCTTGGGAGAAAACATCCAAGTTCTAGTCTCCAACCGCCTCCTTCAACCTAACAAAACTAGGAACCCTGTCTTGCTTTTATTTTACCTTAAAAATCAATGAAGATTCCATTCCATTCTGAATCCATAGACTGCCTTCAGCTATATCCACCAATCAAATACCTAATCTAGCAAGCTGATGAACCTCACGGACTAACTTCTTCTTATCACTTTCGACATAGGCAACACAACCCATAGAAAATCTACTAAAGGCATGTGCCACTACATTGTCCTTGCCCAGATGATACAACACACATATATCGTAATCTTTATACAACTCAAGCCATCTTCTCTAGTGAAGATTTATTTATTTCTGTGTGAACTCATACTTGAAACTCTTGTGATTTGTTAATACTTCAACATGAACCCCATAAAGATAGTGCCTCCAAATTTTCAAGGCAAAACAACTGCTGCCAACTCAAGATCATGGGTTGGATAATATTTTTCATGGGGTTTAATATGTCTAGAGGCGTATTGTATACAACCCATACCAACTCTAGAAGCATCATAATAAGCTAAAAACCCATTTGTGCCATCTGACAAAGTCAAGACTGAGCGGAATTGAGTTGAGTCTTTAACTCCTGAAATCTCTTCTCTCAACATTCCGAACACAATAATTTAACCTTTTTATGGGTTAATCTAGACATGGTGGAAGAAATAAAAGAAAACCGTTCAATAATCTGTTTATAATAGCCAGTCAAACCTATTAAACTCTTGGTATCTAATGGGGAGATCGGTCTAGGCCAGTTTCTCACTACTTCAGTCTTTTGAGGGTCAACTCCAATTCCATCACTAAAAACTATATGGCCAAGGAATGCTACTGATTTTATCCAAAATTCACACTTACTAAACTTAGAAAATAACTGATGATCTTTAAGAGTCTGCAATATAACTCTCAGATGATCTGCATGGTCATTCTTAATGCAGGAATAAACAAGGATATCATCGATGATAACTATGACAAACATATCTAAGTACTACTTGAACACCCTGTTCATTGTGTCCATAAAATTTCCAAGGGTATTTGATAGTCTGAAGGAATTAACTAGAAATTTGAAGTGACCATACAGGGTTCTGAAGCTGTCTTAGTAATATCGCATTCTCTGACTCTAAGCTGATGATAGCCAAATATGAGGTCTATCTTAGAGAAATAACTGGCACCCTAAACTTGATCATATAAGTCATCAATTTTGGAGAGTGGGTACTTATTCTTGACGGTGACTTTGTTCAACTTACGATAGTCAATGTACATTTTGAGAGAATCATCTTTCTTATGCACGAATGGAACTAGAGCACCCCATGTAGAAATTCTACGCTTGATGAAACCCTTTTTTAAGAGATCATTCAACTGTTCCTTAAATTCCACAAGCTCAAATAGAGCTATTCTTCAAGGGGGAATAGAGATAGGTTGGGTATCTTGAAGGAGATATATTCCAAAGTCGATTTCCCTTTCGGGAGGAACTCCAAGAAGATCTTTGCAAAATACATTTGGAAAATCCCTTACTACAAAAATCGATGTAAGGATCAAAGTCTCGGAATTTGAGTCCTTCACTTAGACGAGATGGTAAATACACCACTTAGATATCATCTTTTTTTCCTTATGAGATGAAATAATTTGGTCCCTAAGCACTGAAATGCTATCCCTCAATTTAATAACTGTCTCATTAGAAAATTAGAACTGAACAATTCTATTTCTGTAATTAACTGTGGCATAATATGAGTGAAGCCAATCTATGCCAATTATGATATTAGAATCAGTCAAATGATATTAAAATCAATCATCTCTAACTCCACAAGATAAACTAAAGTGATTTTCTGAGATACTATGACCGGGCAATTTTTGTATGCCCGTTTGGCTACAATAGACTTACCCAATGGGGTAGACACTAAGAAAGGCTCTTCTAACATTTCTAGATTAGCACTAATGTCTATAGCTATGTAAGGGGTCACAAAAGAAAATGATGCTCCAGGATCTAACAATGAATAAACATGAAGGTAGAAGACTTGTAACGTACCCATTAAAACCTTATTCGAACTTTCCAGATCCTAGTGAGTCTTAAAGGTATACAATTAGTTCTAGTTTATCCCATTGGTGGTGCTGGAAGTGGCACCCTGATGAGTAGGGTGACCTGTTAGTACTGCTGAAGAATTAGACTAACCCTGTTGGCGCAAATCACCTCCCTTCGGAGATACCACTTGGCACTCCTTGATCCTTTGGCCAGTCTTGCCACACCCAAGCACATATTACTACCTGCCCTACATTCACCCTGATAGTTCCTGCACCACTTCCTGCAGAATAGATTGATACAGGCACAATTTACTCTACCCTAAGTCTTAGAGAATAGGGCTCTATCCTAACTGTACTGCCTTAACTTAGGCACTGGCACACTAGTTGAAGATGGAGCTGGGGTTGAAATTTTCTAGAGGAACTGGGAATGGTTACCACCTTTCGACCTTGGCTAAGAAAAGTTAAAACTACCTGTTCTGACCCTCTTATTCTTCTTCTTTTTCTCTTTAAGATTCTCCTTCTTAATCTACTGAGCATAAACTATTAGTCTAGACAGGTCCATCTCCGTAATCAACATGTCGGTCCTACACTCCTTAACCAAACTATCAGCTACACTAGATAAAAACTTACTCATTCTAGCCCTATTGTTCGCCACTATAGTAGGAGCTTATCTCGCCAGCTGAGCGAACTTAAGCGAGTACTCCTTCACGCTCATATTACCATTCTTCAAATTGATGAACTCCTTAACCTTATCTTCCCTCAACTCTAGGGAATACTTGGACATCATGTCCTCTTCAAATTCACAAGTACCTTTTTCAACCTTTTGGTTCCTTACAGAACCTTCATCAAAGCCACATCCTTTGTCCTCAAAAGATGGACTTGTCTATCTGGAATCTCCATCGGGACTTTCTCATTCGATAGTGATTACGATATACTAGAACTCTCAATAGGCATAATCAAACAAGGATTGCCCAAAAGCTTCTTCAACATAGAAACATGGAAAATTAGGTGAGTGGGAACAAAACTCGAAGGTAAATCCAATTCATAAGCAACATTGTCCACTCTTCTAAAAATCAAGTATGGCCTCACATAACGAGGACTGAACTTCCTGTTCTTCCTAAACCTTATTGCTCCATTCATGGGAGAAACTTTAAAGAACACCGATAGCTAATATCAAACTCCAACTCTCTTTGTCTCACATACGCATAGGACTTTTGGCGACTTTGAGCAATCTTAAGCCAATTCTTAATCACCTTCACCTTCTCCATGGTTCGGTGAACCAAGTTCATACCATACACATCCTACCATAAAGAGATTCAAAAGGATCCATCCCAATACTAGAGTGATAACTGTTGCTATATGCAAACTTGATGACACGCAATTGATCCACCCAACTACCACCAAAACCACTCATGCAAGCCCTTAGCATATTCTGTACATTCTGAATGGTCCTCTTCACTTGTCCATCTGTCTAAGGGTGGAAAGCATGCTAAGTTTCACATTAGTCCCCAAACCTCTTTTAAATTAATGCCAAACGTAAGACGAAAAATGTTTACCTCAATAAAAAATAATGGAAACTGGAGCACCATGCACCTTGACGAACTCCTGAAGGAAAAACTTAAAAATAATCCTCTCCAAAGTAGGTAGTCCTCATAGGCAAGAAGTAAGAAGAATTAGCCATCCTATCCATGATGAATCAAATAGAATCAAACTGATTACAAGACTGTAGAAGACCTATGATGAAATCCGTGTTGATCATCTCCCACTTCCACTTGGGTAACTCAATATCATAAGATAATCTGCCATGTCTCAAGTGTTCAACTTTCACTTACTGAAAAAACCAGACACTTAGCCACAAAGTTAGCCATATCTCACTTCATGTTGTTCCACCAATAGATATCCTTTGAGTCATGATATATCTTTATTAAACCAAGATAAATTGTATACCTCAAAACATAAGCCTCGACGAATCTACCTTGGTATCTCGAGGCTTAGTAACCAGGAGCTAAAGAACTTGGTATCTTCTGGTTGCTAATACCAACCTTATTAGCAACCAGGAGCTAAAGAAGTAGTAATCGATAACTTATTAGATCTAGAGCAACCTTAGATAGACAATGTCACTGAAAATATCCCAGCTAATAATAATTATAGAATTGATTGCTTCCCTTACCACACTGACCATGATACAACTGTCCATAAAATTTGTAAGGAGGATATGATGGAGCTAACTAAGCTCTACTAGCTAGAGTTTTGGCACCATGGGTCTTAAACCCATTGTTAGCCTGAAAGCAATGATCACCAAACAACTTTTGATATGGAGCCCCAATAGTAGAGTAAGAATAAGAATTCCCCCAGGTCCTCTTCTTGCCCACATCCTACCATCTCTATACTAGTTTGTTAACCTCTATTCTGCTCTAAATATCTAAACTTCTTATTCTACCTTTTTCTCATTTCTGCTTGTCTCTTTTTTTTTTCATCTTCAACTTATTGCATATAAAACACAAGCCTAGAGATATCCATATCATTATTTAGCATAGCATCCTAACATTCCAAAACCAAGTCCCAAGATAAAACTGAAGCAAACTTCCTCATCCTATCTTTCATGCTAGATACAAACTCTAGACTGTAATGATAAAAATAATGGAACTTCAAGGCATATTCCTTATAGTTATCCTTCCCTGCTTCAAGTCACAAACTCTTTAGCTTCAGTCTCTCTTAACGTTTGAGGAAAGCAATGATTGAGGAAGCACCATAAAACTCCTCCTACATAGCCTGCTCAGGATCATCACCTATCTACGTCTTCCACTACTCATACCGCTGATATGCCACATTCTTCAACTACTATATAGTAAATTCTACACCCACTACTTCAGTAGCATGCATCACCTAGAATATCATCTCTATTTTACAAAAATCCTTAACTGTAACACCCCGTATTCAAGTACATTTATTGGCGTATTCAAGTACGTGTATTGGTCTTATTTATATGGAATTAATTTTTTATTTTATTTATACCGAAATTTGCCCGACGATGGTTCCATGCGAAGGTTATTGAATAAGCTTCCCAACGAGATAAAGATTTCCAAAAATAGATAGATTTTGGATACAATCAAGCATGTTTGAAACTATAAAACGGTGGCCGGGATATTTAGGAATAGTAAATGTACAGGAAAATTTCCTGCACACAAACTACTGAGGCCAGCCAAATTTTTGGGTCAACTTCAAACGATCATAACTCCCTTAATATAATGAACAGAGAGAGCAACGACCTATGAAAAGAAATATCTTTGAGTCTTCTTTCCAATTCGATTGGTTTCATCCAAATCTAAAGTCTGAGCAAGGATTTATACTCGTTTTACTTCAGCCTATCAAAACAGATTTTTAGGATCAACTTCAAACGACCATAACTCCTTGTATAGGATGACCTGGGTGGCCTACTATATATGAAATAAAATACCTTTTAATTATCCTTCCAACAATACCAATTTCACCCAAATCCGATATCGAAGAAAAGAGTTATGGTCGATCTACTTTAGCTTATCAAAACAGTCCACCAAAGGACAGATTTGACATTATTTAAATTTTAAAGGCATTTTGGTCATTTTCTATTATATTATGGACGGGAATATGTGTACATATACATGTATATGAGTTCAAAAACTCATTTTCATCATCAATCATTGAGAAAGAACAAACCCTAGAATAATTTGACGTTTAAATTACTTTTGATTCAACCGTAGAAATTCCAAAGTAATTCGATAACTGCGTTTGTCATCTCGAGAGCTTCGAACGACACCTATTATCTGTGCAAACAGTTACATAATCAAGAGGTGAATTCTAAGGTATGAATATTGTTTGCATTTGTTCTTTTCCATATGTATATGTATGATAGAGGATTACATATATTGGATGTTATTGAAACTTGATGGAAATAGGGTTATGGACTATTTTGCATGGTTTGGTTATATCGAATTGTGGAAGGTGGATATGGTAATTGAGTTATGGAAGGTGGATATGGTGATATACTATTGAATTGATGATTATTTATGTCTATGGCTCAATTTGGTTTAATGGATTGGTTGGAAGGATAAATGAATCCAAACTTGATATTGGAGGATGTTGTATGAATATGCATGGCATGTGAATGTAATTGGAGTATAAGAGGGTTAAGGTGACACCCTTTATGGTGTAATTAAGGCT